>NC_079195.1:58511983-58811983 GCF_029499605.1 Hyla sarda
GCCCGACCTCTAACAACGGGCCGTGGTTAATAGCGCGCGGCACTGATCGTGGTGCCGTGCGCTATTAACCATTTAGACGCGGCGTTCAAAGTTGAACGCCGCATCTAAAGTGAAAGTAAACTAATGCCAGTTAGCTCAGGGGGCTGTTCGGGATCGCCATGGCAAAATCGCGGCATCCCGAACAGCTGTAGGACAGCAGGAGGGTCCCCTTACCTGCCTCCTGTTGTTTGATCGCCGAATGACTGCTCAGTACCTGAGATCCAGGCATGAGCAGTCAAGTGGCAGAATCATTGATCAATGGTTTCCTATGAGAAACCATTGATCAATGTAAAAGATCAGTGTGTGCAGTGTTATAGCCCCCTATGGGAGCTATAACATTGCAAAAAAAAAGTGAAAAAAAATAAGTTAATAAAGATCATTTAACCCCTTCCCTAATAAAAGTTTGAATCACCCCCCTTTTCCCATTTAAAAAGATATTGCCGCGTGCGGGAATGTCAGAATTATAAAAATATATCGTTAATTAAATGACACGGTCAATGGCGTACACGCAAAAAAATTCCAAAATAGCACATTTTTGGTGACTTTTTATATAATGAAAAAAATGTAAACGTATACATTTTCCTGCTTGTAGTTATGATTTTATCCAGAAGTACACCAAAATCAAACCTATATAAGTAGGGTATCATTTTAACTGTATGGACATACAGAATCAAGATGAGGTGTCATTTTTACCGAAAAATGCACTGTGTAGAAACGGAAGCCCAGAAAAGTTTCAAAATGGCGTTTTTTCTTCAATTTTGTCGCACAATGATTTTTTTTCCATTTTTGCCATAGATTTTGGGTAAAATTACTGATTTCATTACAAAGTGGAATTGGTGGCACCAAAAATAAGCCATCATATGGATTTTTAAGTGCAAAATTGAAAGGGTTATGATTTTTAAAAGGTAAGGAGGAAAAAAACAAAAGTGCAAAAACTGAAAAACCCTCTGTCTCCAAGGGGTTAATTATTGTCAATAAACTTGACCAAATTTTGTCTATCAAATACTGTATGGTAATGCAAAAGGCATAGCTTTAGACCATGTTGTCTCAATATAGTCAATGGGAGAGATTTATCCTGTCTAAAATTGTCGCACAGAAAGTTGCAGTCTAAATATGTGTGACTTTTTCACTTTAGCTTTAGAGGATTTTTAGAACATGATGTATCTGTCTATTTTAGATGGAAAAATGCATTGGTGCTGAATTTATCAATAGAGACTTTGTGACGAAAATTTGCATCGGGTGAAAGTACACTGAATTGTCAGACCATGCTGGAGCAGGTTTAAATACAGTCTAAACAGTAGATCCCAAAGTCAGTGCGCAGAATTTATCTGGAGCCATGTGACTTTTGATAAATTAGGCAAACAATAGACCGGCCTAACGCTCTGTAGGTTGGTCTATATTGATGCGGGAAATAGACAGCTTTGATAAATCCCCCCCAATGGCTCTATGTATCTCAAAGAAGAACAAAGGATGGGCTCTGCCAGATTTTGCTACCAGTATCAGAAGGTTTTGGTATTTGTTCCCTCCCTGATGGTCTCATTGTCAATTCATCACCCTTTTGTTAACAATGGAGTTATTCTGGAGAGGTGAGTTCTGCACAGTTTCTAATCACCTGCTGTTATAACTAACCAGGACCTGGCCCAAGGGCTCCATAGGAGCTGCATGGTCTGCATTTATGGTGTCTACACCATCACTAAATAGCAAACATGCACGTTTTGTTCCACTGCTATGTTTCTGTGTATAAATCGGCACTCTTTAAATGATCTAGCCAATACACCAGAGTAGTCTCCCAACTAGATATCCAATGAGTGCACACTTCCAAATACATGTAGGTTCTCTCATTTGGGACGAAACCAGGCAAACCAGATATTTTCTGTATAGATTTTGACCATCATAAAATCATCAGATTCTCCATACGTCAAATAATTTTTATGATTCGTTGCAATAGAGCAATTGGCAAAGGAATCACTAGCTGATAAAAAGAGAAAGAGTGATAAAAAAAAATTGCCTACAGATAACATCTGAATGACCTGATTTTATCACAAATAAAAAAGATTGCACGAGCATGGATGTATTTAAAGTTTTATACATACTTCCATGTGTTCAACTGCAAAAAATAAATGTAAATGTCATAAAAATGTATTCCATTTATGTGGGATAAGATCTTCAATTATCTGCCTATCATTGTTATATTGGCTCCAGGTTCAATTTAAAGAGGTACTCCGGCCCTAAGACATCTTATCCCTTATCCAAAAGATAGGGGTTAAGATGTCTGAACGTGGGGGTCCGCCGTCACGCCCCCTCCCATAGACTTGCATAGCGGGGGCGGGGCATGACATCACACGGGGGGGGGGGTGGGGGCAGAGTCATGACATCACAATACTCCAGCCCCATGGCCGTCACACGGCAGATTCTGAGCTGGCAGCGCGGTGTGCAGCTCCCCGAGGTGGGTGCTGAATGCAAGATTGCGGGGGGTCCCCAGCAGTGGGACCCCCGCAGTCCGACATCTTATCCCCTATCCTTTGGATAGGGGATAAGATGTCTTAGGGCCGGAATACCCCTTTAAGATGAACATTAGACTATGAAAGGAAATTAAAATATGTTTTCTAAGCCAGGCAACCAGTTTAGGAATCCCTAATCACAGACAGATTGTAGTACTATAAAGGGTTCTGCTATGATAACAGGAAAGAATAACAGGAAGAGATAAAAGTGATTGACAGAAAAGTCTGGAGAATGCAAATAAGAATAAATGCCAAGTCAAACCTTGGAAGAAACACCACTTGTTTCCAGGGATGCTGTGGTCATAGCAGCAGCCTTTCTGATGACATTGATCCTGTGATATATTTGGGTATCCACAATCCTCTCTCTCTTCAGCAGATACTGCACAGTGAGGTATTACTGAAAATAGACAATCCATTAATATTTCATCAGTGACACCATAAATCTCTAAACCTTCAACGCCTCCTGCACATGGTGGAGAATGAAGACCACATGGTGCCACCTCGATTCCCAGTGACTCTGTACTATGGAACTGTAGGCAGTCCATAGGCCACTATATGTTTCTTGTTGCTTCTTTGTCAGTATTTTCTATTATTGTACCCACATATAAATACTGTGCAGTAGGTTTAGGCTTGCTATGTTATCTAAATGAACACCACCAAACTAATATTATTGACCTCTCTTGGCAATAGGTAGCCAATACATTTTGCCCAGAAAACCCCTGTAATCTTGCAAGATATTGTTAATTAGTTACCATCCAACAAGGAGATAATAATGAAGCACTCACCAGGTCTTTTTATGGAATCGCAAACTTCTTTATTGCATGTAAGTCAGCAGCGTTCCTAAACATGCGGGAGAGTGGACAGATGGAGCAAGGTGGGGGAGTGGGTTGGGTGACGGTCCATATCGTGCACTAAGCGCTTCGTCAGGCCCCTAAAGGATCACGTGTCCAGGTGTGCAGATATAGGTAGGGGGAAGGACTCTCACCATGGTTACATAAAGAACAAAAAAAGAATAATAACCCATGTGAATAGTATTAAACCTATAAAAACTAGACACTTACATATGAAACAAGAGCAAAGGCACTCAATTACATTAAAACTTATTTTCGTTTCTTTCATTCAATCCCAGGCGTCCAGTCGCATCTAGTCTGGAAATCCACCTGGATTCTTTGGTGAGTAGTAATTGGTGCCTTTTATATTTAGAATGGACGCCTAGGATTGAAAGAAAGAAACTAAAAGAATTTCTAATGTAATTGAGTGCCTGTGCTCTTGTTTCATATGTAAGTGTCTAGTTTTTATGGGTTTAACACTATTCACATGGGTTATTGTTCTGTTTTAACGTTCTTGTTGTTTATGTAACCATGATGACAGTCCTTTCCCCTACCTATATATGCACACCTGGACACGTGATCCTTTAGGGGCCTGATGAAGCGCTTAGTGCGCAATATGGACCGTCGCCCAACCCACTCCCCCACCTTGCTCCATCTGTCCGCTCTCCCGCACGTGTAGGAACGCTGCTGACTTAGATGCAATAAAGAAGCTTGCGATTCCATAAAAAGATCTGGTGAGTGCTTCATTCTTTCTTATCTCCTTGTTGGATATTACCTTGGACTTTCTTATGTGAGCACCGGGAGGGTCATTCTACCAGGCAAGCCTAGCGGGATATATACATAGTGGAAGTGCAGTGCCGGGTATCATCTGTCTTGGATTGCTTGTAAATTAGTTACCTCTTCATAGCAGCAATACAATTTTACTAGTTATATTATTTATATTATTGTTAAAACTATTCAGAAAAAAACAACAAACCACTGATATAAAAAAGACACAATTTTGAGGAACCATTTCTTACCTTCACTGCATGGGGCACTATACTCGACCACAGTATACTCTTCTGCAATAGAAATATATGTTAAATCAGGAGTAAACAAAGGAATATGGGTAAAAATAGCTTGTCTATCCAAAAGAGGATAAGATGAAGATTGAGTGCGGACCCTCTATGGGCTCATTTATTCTTTGGATAAAAGAAAATAATTCAATATAAATAATAGTTCTTAAACAATTGTGCTGTACTGTGCTTAGGAAATACTGTTATTCAGTACAAAACAGCAGCAGATTAAACAGCAGTTATTGAGTTCCTGAGAGTCCACTCCATGGTGCACAACTATTTCTCAGGTGACAGGACCGGAGATGGATTTACCAGCAGTTCTCACATATAGCCTTCCCTTACTTCTCTGGACAATCACAGGAGGGACCCCTCTCACAAGCCCTCCTCTCTGCTATCCCATGACATAGTTAGTGCCAGAGAAGGAACACTGCTTAGACTGCACAGACTGGCACAGTGCAGGGGATCGATTTACAGTATATAGATAGAGTTTTGGATTCAGGGGGTCTGCATGACAAATGCAGTCCTGTTCTCAGCAGTGAACGGCTGATAATGACTAAACACTACCAGAGAGGATGACAGCAAGGAAGGGGTTACATCAATGCAGCCCTGGTTTAAGCAGTGAACTGCTGCTGATAATGAACAAAGGGAGGAGGAGGAGGAGATGGAGATTACATTCAGGAGGCAGCACTGTGTACTTAGTAAGAAGACAAATATTTACACAAGGGACAACTGCCCAAAACTCTGTAGATAGTAAGAGGTATGAAGAAAGCCATGCTTTACCTTACAGGCACTAATGAGGAAGAAAAAAAGGAGCAGCTTATGAGCACACAGTCCAGGCTTTCTCACTTGCAAAACACAATTCCCCTGTTTTTGTGTTCTGTCCTAGTCTTTCTGCTGCTAGAGATGGGGTTAACAGGCAGTGACCAGCACAGGGAAGTGGGATACTGAATGGAAAGACTTTAGAGGTTTTTTTTTCTGGGATAAGGAGTCATTTCTGGTAAATGAAGTGACTTACAAACATGTTGGAAATCTCATAGGACATCACATGGAGGGAAGCTGTTTTAAACTACACTGACCATTTAAATGTCATCTGCCATAGTACAGTATTATATAGGTGGTCATGAAATGAGAGACCACTAAATGTTTGAATACCCTGAACTATTATCCCTATTCCTCTGCCTAACAACATCCTTACAGGTAGGGCCTTAAGGGAACACCGACAATGGCCTGACACTCTAGACTGATCAAATTTCAATATGAATTGTGAAATATATTTTTAATGCTTCCGACTCAATAATCACATGATCGCTGCATCCCGGGTAGCTGCAGGAGTTGCTGTATATTATCAGACCCATATCAGCACAGTAGTGACTATTAGGGGGTTGTATTCCTTATCTATTTGGGATAATATGTCAGTCCCCGTCACAGGGAAAAGTTGCAATAACAAAAACTTGTAATGTTAAAACACTCCCAATGTCTCTTATGACCCTATGGCAGGCAGACAATATAAAATAAACTTAAAGAAAAAAGCCACCAATAGTACAAACTATAGCTTCTAGCTCCAGCCCAATATGTGTTCTCTAAATAAAACTGACTGTAATGGAAAGAGGACACAAGGTATTTTAGTATATTCCACTTACCTGGATCATAGTAATCAAATACTACAGCTGAGGCCGGCTGCAGATTCTGTACTGGAGCTTCTTGTTCCAGAGAAAAGACAAAGCTTACAGGTTCATGTGTGAGCTACAAAAGAAACAAATTGTGTGAATAATATATCTGTACAAAAAAGACAAACCGGTCAATCTACAAGAGGTTCACATGATATAAAAGTAAGGCTGGGTTTACACCTAGAATTGTGCTCAGAATATTTAACTAAGACCAAGAGTAGAACCATACAGATAAAAACTATAATGGTAAGATTTGTACCCTTTACAGTGTTATGGAACATCTCCAGGTTTTATCTAAGAGTATTGACCAAAATACTTTGTGTAAACACAGCCTTACCACTAGCCTGGTGGCTCTCTATTGCCTTGTGTGTGTTCCCTCCTTATTTTCATTTTTTTTTTATCTCTGACACTTTAAGAAGATACAGATACAGAAGGTTTATTGGCTTTGTGTTAGATTGGATGTGTCTGTGTCTTATTACAGAGAAGGACTGATGTGAATTATTGACAATCTTTGTACAGCACTATGGAATATGTTGGCCCCAGATAAACAACAGGAAAAAGCTGTCAGCCTAGGTACTGTGCCTGAAAATACATAATTTTATCCCAAAATTTAACACATTACCTAACATCTATTCTGCTATATTTTAGCCAAAATCAGTTGGCTAAGAAACCGAGGAAGCTATTACAATTCAAAAAAATAAAAAATAAAAATGGTGCAGCCAAGGCATAACTTTTTTTGTGACCGTTTAAAGGTGGAAACTAGTGCGGGGTAAATTAAGGAAAATTTACATTTTTGCCAATTTTATAGCCTGTTTTCTCCTATAAGGAAACAAATCTATACTAAAACATTTCTGCATGTACTGTATTCTGACCTCATCCTTGTTTCATGACCACTCTCTTGCCTGCCATCGTGTACCTTTTTGTCCTACCTGGGATAACTGCCTGTCTGCCTTTTGACCATTCTTCAGCCTAACGTTGTGGGTTGTTGCAGTGGGGAAAAAAAAAACGGTTTCTGGAGGCGCTGCACAGTTTGTGGAATGACGAGGCAAGACTCGAGTAGCACATGACAACCAATGGTTTTATTTTTGTGAAACGGGCAACGCGTTTCGGCATTCACCAATGCCTTCCTTAGGTCCACTAACAGTACCCAGGAACAGATTTTGCTGCGTGCTGGGGTGCTGGTCTGGACGTCCTGACTGGGATCTGTGCTGGTGCGTTTTTTTCCCCACTGCAACAACCCACCACGTTCCAATTGGCCTCCAATCAAGTAGCCCGGTATTGGTCGGAGTGCAGAATCCAGTATCTACAACCGTCTCTCCCATCACCCTTGCTGCACTTTATTGGTGCAGTTATGTATACGAAGGTTGGTATATCACTTCCGTGTGGTGGAGGGTGCACGCAGGGGAATATACCTCTTCAGGGAGCGCCCCCTTGTCTGTTTTTTATCTCTCCATTCAAGCCTTCAGCCTAATGTTGTGTATGTCTGCTACCTCCCTGTTCTCAACCTGGCCTGCATGACCTCATTTGTCTGTGTGCGCCTGATGCTTTTTTTGTTTTGTAACTCCTGTCTGTTCCCTGGTTAACCCTTTGTGTCCTAACTTGTTTCCTGATGTGTCTGCCTGTTGCTGTTTTAGCTCTTTTGACCATTCTTACACCCTGTACTTATTCACAGTAGAAAACATCACCCAGTTGGTGGTCCATAACCTAGGATGGAGCTACAGGTAGGCAGGGACTAGTGCGGGGGGTTAGCTCAGTGCTGCACTTATCTCTTCCCTATAGATCAGAAATGGCATAAAAGAAAATATAAAAACTTAAAGGGGTTATCCAGGAATCGAAAAACAGAGCGTATTTCTCTTTGTCTCCAGGTTTGGTGTGGTATTACAATTTGGCTCCATTCACTTCAATGGAACTACACCCAACCTGGAGAAAGACAGGGAGCATTTTTTGAAAGAAATAAGCTCTGTTTTTTCGATTACTTGAAAACCCCTTTAAATAGGTAATTTTCAGACTATACATACTCTTTAGAATATTCATATACATGTTTCTTAGAAAAGTTAAATAAAAAAAAACTGGATACATTGTTCTAATGAGATCCATTGTTTTTATAGGATGTTTTCGTGTCTTACCTTGGACAGGTAAATGGTAATGTTCTGCGCTGATACTTCTGTTCTCTCCACAAGAGGATTTTTCTTTAACTATCCAGAATAAGAGGATATCCGATTAAATGTTAAATAGCAAAAACAATTACCCACATTCATTTAAAGTTTTGTATAATCACTTTTTATATGGAAGTATAATAATTTTGCAACATATTAGAGGTGTAAGTGAGATGATATGGCATATTTGTATTGAAATGCACAGACAATATTGGAGAGATTTATTGAAACTTGTGCAGAGGAAAAGTCAACCAATAAAATAAGCTATCTGATTGGTTGCTATGGGCAACTGCTCCACTGTTCCTCTGTAGAGATTTTGGTAAATTTCCCCACATATGTGAATTTTATGACATCTCCAATAACAGTTTCAGGAGAAAAAAAAAGACACAACCTTAATTAAAATGTTAATTTTTTGCCATTTTCTCCTTGATGAAACCAGCCATTGTACAATAAGTTGAATCAAATATCTTATACCTTTTTTTCCCCTTTCTATGAATTTGTCTGCACTTATTTCTAGAGATCTTGGCTAATATCCTTTTATTTTAATTTTCTATTAATGTATGCCAGTTCTATATATTCAGGGGATTAAAGTGATCTTCCTGGAATTCTTTTTTTAGACTATGCTACAGGGGCTAGAAAGTTAGTGTGGTTAAAATTATAGTGTCTGTACTTGTGTTTGATGGCTGGTCTTTAAATTCTTATGTGATCTTTACCCTGATGTTTATTTTTAACAGCATACAAAATGAGTGTCATCTCAGGTTTTCCCAGGTTGCAGCGTGGCCCAAGACATAACATCACTAGACAGGTTTTGAAAGGAAGCCTGTCTGCTGGGTGGAGTGACCACTGGGTGGGGGGGGGGGGGGGGAGAGATCATTCTCCACAGGGCTGCAGGGAAATTTTCCCATTTGTGCTTTAATGGGTGGGGTGGCTGATGTGTGGGAAGGAAAAAAGTGACCTCACACTTAGAAACAAGGGATCCAGGACTTGTAGTTGGAGGGAGGGAACTCCAACAAGAAATCGCTGGTCCAACAGGAAATCACCATTTCACAAACAAAAAGCCAAAAAGTGTTACAGTGGACCCACAACACAGTCATTTAGCCCCAAAGCATGGATCCTTCATAAGCATATTCTTTACTGTCATACAGGTAAGTACTAAAATTACCTTATGATGGATAACCCCTTTAAAATTAAACCAACCCCTAATTATAATAGTTTTTGCATAACAAAAGAGACCAGTCAACATTCCTGCATTTTCTCTGATCTCCAAGAATTCCCCTAACAAAATCTGTCTAGGTGCACCCTCCATCCTCTTATTTAACCTACCTTTAATTATTGTAATTACATCCGTCTAGAATTTTTGAACTATCCTGCATTTCCACAGAAGATGGATATGGCATTATGGCATTTTGGGCATTGCACATCTTTCCTGCATCCCATATATTTTAAACCTCTCTGGGTGTAATAAACGCTGTATTACATTTTTTAATTATATCATACAGTGTCATTTATTAGGAGAGCAATTATTTTTAGGGATCTAGCCCATGTTTCTGCTAAGATTGTCCCCAGCTCCCTTTACCACTTTCAGGATCATCCCATACTCCCCATTAACTGTGCGTCTGTGGGTTAATAATTAGCAAAAAAAACTAAACTTTTGTACATCTTTAACATCAAAAAGTATTTTAATATCATCATATAGTCTGAGATGCCCAGAGTCATAAACCTGACCAATGAATTACAGGCTTTTAAGTTATCCAAAATTGTGCATCATTGATTTGAATAAATTCAGTGAGATTATAGTTAAACCACATCGGTGTGCAATCTAAACTCCCTGTGATTTTACAGTTGTTTAATCTCTGTCCAAGCTCTGCTATATAAACGAGCAAATATGTTTTTATTAAAAAAAAACTGATTCCATAAAGCCAGCTTCTATTAGTTCAAATATATCTTTGTAGACTCCCTTTAAAACTAAAATAAATAATAGTGCAGAACTGGACTCTTTCCCCATCTCATATTATCCTTCATCCTAAAAGACAAAAATACCAGCGAAAATCTGGTAAGGCCAAACCCCCTTAATCCTCTGGTAAAGTCAGAGATGAATATTCAATTCTCATGCACTTCCTACCCCAAATCAGTCTATTCATTAAAACTATTGAAGCCCAAAACCATTTGTCGGAGACCCAGATAGGTGATGTATTTCATAAAAATAATATCTATGGGAGGATTGTTATTTTAACAATTAAGACCCTATCTGCAATTGAAATTGTCAGTTTTAACCTGGTTTCAATCTTTCAAATTTCTTTCAGTTTTTGATCTTTCAAATTTAAATAAAAAACAAACTGTTGAGGATTTGAACTCACCCCTACCCCCAGATAATCAATTTCTTGATCCTGCCTTAATACTTTAACCTTTCCCACCACATCTTCTGTACATTCATTCATAGGGAGTAGATTAGATTTCAGCCAATTGATTTTTAAACAAGGCATTGACCCAAAAATGTTCAACCACTGAATATTGGCGATATTGGAGCAGATCATCCTCACAGAGTAATAACTTACTCTATATACCTCTCATCCCCAAACCCTCAATTTCCTTGGAACTCCTAATAGCTATAGCTGGTGGTTCAATATAAAGAGGAAATAATAAGGGTGAAAGAGGGCAGCCCAGCCTAGTGCCTCATTCTAACATACATTTTTCAGTCAAACTGTTGTTAACAATTACCCTATTCGCTGGACTATCATAAAGAACCCTTGCCCATTCCAAAAAGTTCCTGTCTAACCCAAAGCCCTCTAGAATGTGTCAGAGAAAGCTCCGCTCCACCCTGTCAAATGCTTTCATTGCATCTAGTCACACGATGGAGCGAAGACCAATAGTGAGAGGATGAATCATATTAAACTTCTGAAAATTCTATTTTATTTTACGTTTTTGATGTTAGAGGGGTTGCTAACCTTTCATGTAACCCCTATAAAGGGCTTTGAGCTTTCATCAAATGTTGTTTTCATTATGACAACACTTAAGGGTTAAAAAAAAAAACCACAATACTGATCAATATACAGTACACACCAGTACAGCCAGTAATACTATGGTCATGAATGTGATCATGAACTTGCCCTCCATAGTGGAAACTATAACAATTGCAATCAGGATAATAGTGCAGATGGAGCCTGGATCGTCCACATACTGAAATATTTACTAATAACATAAGTGATATCAAAGCGGTTCCCACTGTTGATGACCACAATTTTATTTAAAGTATTCCTTCTACCAAGAATCATTAGGAATATGTAGCACAGTAGAACATTACAAATGCAAACAAGAAACAATAAAGCTGGCACTGCAAATGTAGGATACACTGCGAAGAAAACCACATTGCTCAGTACAGTTGGTGCTCTATTATACAAGACAATGGGCCTCATTTACTAAGCTGACACCGACCAGTTTTTGTCTGGTTATTTTGGCGCAGTGTCTGAGATATGTCTGCGTCAGTCTGCGCCAGTTTGCGACAGTGTGCGCCTGAAAAATCCAACAAACCCGACATTGCACTGTGAAAAGCCGAAAAAGGGTGTGTGGCCTGTCACAAAGGGGGCATAGTCGTCCCGGAAAGGGCGTGTTTTCACAACCTGACCAATTTACTATTGAATTCACAGAAAATCCTGTGGGTAAATGGCTGGAAATATCGCATAAAAGGAGGCTGGAAATATCGACCAAGAAGAAGCTGGTCAGAAAATGTTCCCGACTTTTCCAATAGCAAATAGAGAAGAATCCTGCAAGTCTGAAACAACTTTTACCACTAGTAAAAACCCGACACTCTTAGTAAACGAGGCCCAATGTATTTTTTAAAGAAGACAGTAGCTAAAATAGTGGCATCATCATCTGTTAAAATTTATTAGCTTTATTTCTTTCCATAAAAAAGGCAGGTTAGGATGTGACTAGAGGAGCAACATATGTTTCACGCCTCTAGCCACATCCTAATCTGCCTTTTTTATGGAAAGTTTCAGAAATTAAGCTAAGGAACAATATTACAAAGTTGGCTTTGTGTTGCCCACCGTGGCCAATAAGATCACTTATTACATTACAAAACTTGGCTTAAAAAAAAAAGTTGTAATCTGGTTAGCTTCTTTTTTTTTTATATAACTGTTTTTTTATTAAAGAATTTTTCTTTAAAACAGATATTTGAGAATAAGAAAATAAAAGTACATAGAATAACAAACAGAGTCATTACATATTAAAAAGACCAGGTTACAATATGATAACATAGATCCGGCTGTAAAGATGTTGTAAAGTCTGGTTAGCTTCTGTGAGCAAAAGTTTGTCAGAGCTTTGGGACAATTTATTATAAATTAGAATTAAATGTAGAACAATAATCTTATTTCCAATACACACACATATATTCAGTTTATAGCCTGATAAATCTATTGACTCTTCAGTCACACTTCTCACCTTTTTCACGCTGTCCTTATCAGGAATGAACCCAGATACAGTTTCCACTATAATCATCGCCATATTGGTGTTTTCCCGTTTCCCTGAATAGCTATATAAAATTCAAAAAGAAAGTTTAGTTGAAGAGATATTGAAAACAATATGGTCAAACTACACTCTAGAATTACAAGATACATTTGTTTTATGTTGCACAATTCATCCATAAGAAACATCACAGATTTAAACATCAAAGGGATCGTCTTCACAAGATAACTCCTTTTAAAGAATTTATGGTAAACCCTCCCAAGTAGACCACCTCTTTAAGAAGACCCCTTCCCAACAAGACAGATTTTCCTGTGACCAAGTTTCCTCCCATTATATTTTATGGAAGCTGCTCTCTATACCATCCCATTATCCGACTAAAAAACACATTTTTGAACAAGTTTTTCAAACCCCATTCATAAGACCACACAATAAAATGATATGCACTCTGAACTTTCTGGATGCAAACCCAAACTGCACCACATGAGAAAACTGGAACAAAAAGGAGGAGAAGACTTGTAAGGGACATCATGGAAGAGGTGCTGGATCATTGGATAGGAAGCAGGAGGATGGAAGCCATCAGAGATTGAAAGAGTGTGGCCCACATCATGCTGCACTGGGAAGAGAAGTCATTGTGGGGACTAAGAATGATATAGGGAGCTATGATAGGGACTACAAAAGAGAAGGGGAGCTATGCTAGGGACAAGGACAGAGATAGGTTGACATGCTGGGGACTAGGACTCAGATAGGTGGTCCTTGCATGGGACCAGTAAAGAGATTGAGAGCCATACTGGGGACCAGGGTTAAGAGAAGCTATGCTGTTGACTAGGAGTGAGAAAGTGAGCCTTGCTGGGAATGAGGAATGAAATAGTGATACAACCTCAGCACCAGTAATCAGATAGTAAACTTGCTGAGGACTATGAATTTAGATGGTGCATGATACTGGGGACAAGCAATGAGAAGGTGCACTATGTTGGGGAGAAAGTAATTTGATGCCTGGATGTTTATTTTTAGCAGCATACACAAGTATTTTCTCAGGCCTTTCCCAGGTTGCAGGCCCTAGACACTGCACAGCTAGTCAGGTGTTGCAAGGGAGGGAGTGTGTCTGTGCTTTAATGAGTGGAGCTACCACTGGGTGGGAGGAAGATCATTTTCCACAGGGCAGCATGCCTAGCTGTGCTGCAATGGGTGGGGTGGCTGATTTGTGGGAGGGAGATAATTCACCTTCCACCTAGAAACAAGGGATCCTGGGAATTGTAGTTGTAGAAAGGGAGCATCAACAAGAAATAGCCTGTTCACACAAGCAAGCCAGCAGTGTAATGAAGGACACAAGACATGGCCATTTACCACCAACACAAGCATGGATCCTTGGTGAGCATGTCCATTTCTGTCTGACAGGTAATTAGTAAATTCCCCTTATGTTGGATAACTTTTTTTAATTTTAGACATCTCCCAGCTCACCTGACATCCATATGCACATTAAATCTTTTCCAAGATGCATGGTTGCAAGTAGACGGCTCAGTGCTTACGTTGAAGGAAAAGTATTCTTTTTCAGTTTTCACAGGCAAAACATTACAATGTAAATGTGACTGCAAACAGGATAAAATATCTAGAATCAACATTTTTGGTGGAAAACTATAATCAGTTATCTTTACAAAAATATGAGTTCACGGTTTATTTAGTAAGGTGCGTCTTATTTTTGATGGAATTCTAATAAACTGTTTCTACCTGTAAATAGACAAAGCCATCGCCTGTAGCACTAACAGTATATTCTCCAGGAATTTCTGGAAGATCCACTGTTTGTACAAGAAGATTGTTGCTTTTGTCCACATGTATTGTCTTTTCAAAGCCAGACTTTGACTTTATTGTCACTGTTGAATCCCCCTTCTTTTGGTTAATAGCTTTGGCATATTGAGCCAGTGCTTGAATAGCTAAGGTAGTGTCCTAGAGAACCAAAGACAAATTGAAGAAAAAAAAGTCAACACAGGCAAAACATTTGTATAATATTTTAAACATGATTACTGTTGGATCGTAAATGGTCGCTGTCATTTAAACAAATGTTACGTAAATCAATAGTACAAGAAACTTTTTTAACAGTGAAAAACTCCTCTTTCTTTATCAGGTCCCATTATTTCTTTCCCCATCACCTTCCACTGTTAAACTCCTAATTCACTCTGAAAAACTGCTCAAGGCTGTTTCCAGATGGATTGGCTCATTGAAGTATCAGGTTACAGCTTTCCATGGGAATCTATGAAGAAGGGAGAGGAGGGGGGTAGAGAGAGACAGACACCGAAAGATAGATATAAAGACAATCTAGTAAGTGTTAAATGTCCCCCAGTGCATGATTGACGGCTTACACTGCTTACTGCTGCTCTATAATTCTGCTCCATCTGAGGGTGTACTTTAGAGGCATAAGGAAGCAGGATTCCCTCTTCTGTCTATACAGTGTATGGGAGACCTCACTGTAAACATCCGCCAGTGCGAATGTACCCTAAAAACACTACACTACACTACACTAACACAAAATAAAGAGTAAAATACTACATATACACCCCCTTACACTGCCCCCCCCCCCCCAATAAAAATTTAAAACGTATTGTACGGCAGTGTTTCCAAAATGGAGCCTTCAGCTGTTGCAAAACAACAGCTCCCAGCATTTCTGGACAGCCACTGACTTTTTAGGCATGCCGGGAGTTTAACAACAGCTGGATGCACCCTGTTTGGGAATCACTGGCGTAGAATACCCCTATGTCCACCCCTATGCAATCCCTAATGTAGTCCTCAAATGCGCATGGCGCTCTCTCACTTCGGAGCCATATCGTATTTCAAGGAAACAGTTTAGGGCCACATATGGGGCATCTCCGTACTCGGGAGAAATGACACTACAAATTTTGGGGGCTTTTTTTTATCCTTTTACCCCTTATAAAAAAGGAAAAGTTGGGGTCTACACCAGCCTGTTAGTGTAAAAAAAAAATGTTTACACTAACATGATGGTGTTGCCCTTTACCTTTTATTTTCACAAGAGGTAAAAGGAAAAAAAGACCCCCAAAATTTGAAACGCAATTTCTCATGAGTACAGAAATAACCCATATGTTGGCGTAAAATGATCTGCGGGCACATAACAAGGCTCAGGAGTGATAGCGCACCATGTACATTTTAGGCCGAATTGGTGATTTGCACAGGGGTGGCTAATTTTACAGCGGTTCTGCATTAACGCAAAAAAATAAATACCGACATGTGACCCCTCCATTTTGGAAACTACACCCCTCACGGAATGTAACAAGGGGTGTAGTGAGCCTTAACACCCCACAGGTGTTTGACAGATTTTCGTTAAAGTTGGATGGGAAAATGAAAGAAAAATTTTTTTTTTCACTAAAGTGCTGGTGTTACCCTAAATTTTTCATTTTTACAAGGTAAAATAGGAAAAAAGCGCCCCAAAATCTGTAACCCCATTTCTTCTGAGTAAGAAAATACCCCAAATGTGGATGTAAAGTGCTTGGCGGGCAAACTACAATGCTCAGAAAAGAGGGAGCGCCATTGGGATTTTGAAGAGAAAATGTGTCCGGAATTGAAGGCCACGTGTGTTTACAAAGCCACCATAGTGCCAGAACAATGGACCCCCCAACATGTGACCCTATTTTGGAAACTACACCCCTCACATAATGTAATAAGGGGTACAGTGAGCATTTACACCCCACAGGTGTCTGACAGATTTTTGGAACAGTGGTCCGTGAAAATGAAAAATTTAATTTTTCATTTGCTCAGCCCTCTGTTCCAAAGATCTGTCAAATGCCAGTAGGGTGTAAATACTCACTGCACCCCTTATTAAATTCTGTGAGGGGTGTAGTTTCCAAAATGGGGTCACATGTGGGGGGGTCCACTGTTCTGGCACCACGGGAGGCTTTGTAAACGCACATGGCCCCTGACTACCATTCCAAACAAATTCACTCTTCAAAAGCTCAATGGAACTCCTCCTCTTCAGAGCATTTTAGTTCGACCGCAGGGCACTTGACGTCCACACATGGGGTATTTCCATACTCAGATGAAATGGAGTTACAAATTTTTGGGGTCATTTTCTCCTATTACCCCTTGTGAAAATGAAAAATGTGTGGAAAAACCAGCATTTTAGTGATATTTTTTTTTCATTTACACATCCAAATTTAACAAAAAGTCGTGAAATACCTGTGAGGTGTTAAGGCTCACTGTACCCCTTGTTACGTTCCTTGAGGGGTGTAGTTTCCAAAATAGTATGACATGTGGGTATTTTTGCTGTTCTGGCACCATAGGGGCTTCCTAAATGCGACATGCCCCCCAAAAAAAACTTCAGCAAAATTAGCTTTCCAAAAGCCAAATGTGACTCCTTCTCTTCTGAACATTGTAGTTCGCCCGCAGAGCATTTTACGTCCTAACATGGGATATTTCGATTCTCAGAAGAGATGGGGTTACAAATTTTGGGGGGCATTTTCTCCCATTACCCTTTATAAAAATGGTAAATTTGGGGGAAAAAACTGCACTTTAGTGTAAATTTTTTTTTTCATTTACACATCCGACTTTAACGAAAAGTCGTCAAACACCTGTGGGGTATTAAGGCTCACTGGACCCCTTGTTACGTGCCTTGAGGGGTGTAGTTTCCAATATGGTATACCATGTGTTTTTTTTCTGTTCTTGCTGTTCTGGCACCATAGGGGCTTCCTAAATGTGACATGGCCCCCAAAAACCATTTCAGAAAAACCCACTCTCCAAAATCCCACTGTCGCTCCCTCCCTTCTGAGCCCTATACTGAGCCCGCCGAACACTTGACATACACATATGAGATATTTCCTTACTTGAGAGAAATTGGGTTACACATTTTGAGAGGATTTTTCTACTTTTACCCCTTGTAAAAATTCAAAAACTGGGTCTACAAGAACACGCAAGTGTAAAAAATGAAGATTTTGAATTTTCTCCTTCACTTTTCTGCTATTCCTGTGAAACACCTAAAGGGTTAACACACTTACTGAATGTCATTTTGAATACTTTGAGGGGTGCAGTTTTTATAAAGGGATCATTTGTGGGGTATTTCTAATAAGAAGACCCTTCAAATCCATTTCAAACCTGAACTGGTCCATGAAAAATTCAGATTTTGAAAATTTAGTGAAAAATTGGAAAATTGCTGCTTAACTTTGAAGCCCTCTGATGTCTTCCAAAAGTAAAAACATGTCAACTTTATGATGGAAACATAAAGTAGACATATTGTATTTGTGAATCAATATATAATTTATTTGGAATGTTTATTTTCCTTACAAGCAGAGAGCTTCAAAGATAGAAAAATGCTAAATTTTCAATTTTTTCATCAAATTTTGGAATTTTTCACCAAGAAACGATGCAAGTATCGACAAAATTTTACCACTAACATAAAGTAGAATATGTCACGAAAAAACAATCTCGGAATCAGAATGAAAGTTAAAAGCATCCCAGAGTTATTAATGCTTAAAGTGAAAGTGGTCAGATGTGCAAAAAACGCTCTGGTCCTAAGGTGTAAAATGGCCTGGTCCTTAAGGGGTTAATCCCCATAAATCTAGTATTTCAGTGTTACTATGGAATCCCTCTTCCACACAATGGTCCAGATTAATCAAACTGCGTGAGATAAAAAGTGGGATGATTTTTCCACAACAACCAATCACAGCTCAGCTTTCACTTTAATAGCGCTTGTTAAGAGATAAAAGCAGAGCTGTGATTGGTTGCTGTGGGAAAGTCTCTTCACTTTTTATCTAACACAGTTTGATAAATCTGGGCCAATGTTGTGATGGTTGATTAATTGAACACAACAGGGTTAAAGATTGAACACGACATACTCTTTTTTTCAACCATGTAACCAAGTGTGGAAATAAGCTGCAAAAGCAAGGAGCAGAAGAATCCTGAATATTAAATGACTCTTGGCCAGGATAAATCTTTATGAAGATTTAAACAGGGTGGGAAAGTTGGATAGACAACTCTAACCTGACAAAGCCCGAATGCGAAACGCGCGTTGGGGTTACTGGTGATACAGCCTTGATTAGGTGCATGGCAGGTATACCCTGTTTGTGTGCAATAGGTTGAGTTAGTTCTTATTTGCTCTTATATAGTGTTGAGCGGCATAGGCCATATTCGAATTCACGAATATTCGCGTATATATGGACGAATATTCGTCTTATATTCGCGAATATTTGCGTTTTATTTTCGCATATGCAAATATTCGCGTGTGCAAAAAATTTACATTTGCGAAAATTTGCATGTACAAAAATTTGCACATGCGAAAATTCGCACACCAGTCTCACACAGTAGTATTAGAGCCTTCTTTACACTATACAAGCTGGAAGCAGAGAGGGATGATCACTTTTATGTGTACTGTGAAAAAAAAATTATTAAAAAAAAAATTTGCGAATATTCGTAATTACGAATATATAGTGCTATATTCGCGAATTCGCGAATATGCGATATTCGCGAATAAAATTCGTATTGCGAATATTCACGAGCAACACTACTCCTATATGCCGATGTATCTGCCTTTGTCTCTTTCTGAACTTACGCCCTATACTGGTTGTTGTATGTATATTAATTATGTTCATGAGCTGATACCTATATACTGTTTACATTTGTTAGCAGTTTATATGCCTGTACTCTATGCTTACCCAATCACTCACATCACCTTCTCTTTTGTACTGTACATCTGTGTGCCTATATTCTTCCCAATCTTTTTGTTTTTTAACTATAATGTCTAATTTTTCTAATAAAGTTTTTCATATTTTGATCATTGTCCTGGTACTGGTGCCTTCTTTTGGGTGTATTCATGAAGAAGGTTACAAGAATTATACCTATTTTGTCATCAGACGAGACATCTAAAGGAGGAGACAGTAGATTTGTATAAAATGGCTTACGCAAATGCTACAGTAAAAAGAATTTCAAGGGAAAAGATAATTTGAAAAATATGGTAACCTGTGAAGAATAGAAGCCGCCCCTTGCATTTTGGTGTTTCACAATCCAACGAACGAGATCGCCAGCATCTGCCAGATTCTTGGGGGTTGTTGTCTTCTCAGAAAGTATGGCCAGAATAGCATATGAGGCTCTTTGCATTTCTCCGTCGTATACATTAGATGCTTGAAAATATATAAAACGACAATTTCGTGTTAAAGGATATAGCTCTTATTGGGGAATGGGTGTCATCAACAAATTGTTCCCTCTAATTGTGGGTGTTGGCTCATTTCCTTTGCCATATGTTTAACCCTTCCATGTCTGAGACTGCTTTGTCCAGCCCAAAGTTTGATGTTTTAGAATGCAGCAATCCAAGGGTACACAGAGGCAGGTTACCTGGGAATTTCCCGACCTGGAACATCCACCACAGCTCAAATTTGCAGCAGGAAACTTATGGGTAACCCTTATGATGTATCCTTATGATGGTTGAATGGTTCTAACTTATTTTCTGCCAACACATTCTATGCTTCTATAGAGCACAGTGTATATTGTGTAATGTTTGGTGTCACTATAGTGGCAAGAACAAAAACAAAAAAATATATTTTTCAATGTATTTCCCTATCTTTAGATGCAGCCTCTACATGGGTGTAAATCATCTGGGTACAGACACTAATTTGTAAAGATACAAAAGCAGATAGAGATAGAGTACAACAGCCTGTAATTGATAGCAGGGGATCATTATTATGTTTTGGGCCTGTGTGATAAAAAAAAAATATATATATATATATATATATATATAATGTGTGTGTGTATTGATAACAATATTAATATTAATTATTATTATCATTATTATTATTTGTTTACTAATGGCCATAGCATTCCTGTATTTAGTAACAGTGTGCACAGTATAACTCTGTACCAGTATCGGTTGGTGCCATTAGTGTGACTCTAATGGTCTGAGTCTTAAAGGAGTGCTCCGCTTCTCAGCGTTTGGAACAAACTGTTCCGAATGCTGGAGCTGGCGGCGGGAGCTTGTTATGTCATAGTTCTGCCCCCTCATGATGTCACGTCCCACCCCCTCAATGCATGTCTATGGGAGGGGGGGTAACGTCGCAAGCTCCTGGCGCCGGCTCAAGCCAGTTGATTTAAAAAAAAAAAAAACTTTTCCATTCAAGTACCCCTTTAAGGTCTCCACATCCATACACTGCACAAGCCTTATTAATACATTTGAAAGGCCAAGCAGCTGGTTTGCTATATCCTGCATACTAAGAGGTAAAGTAAAACAGCAACCCAACTGTAGTGTTCCGGTACCATCTCCCAGATACTGAAGTCGATAGTTGTCATGTGGCTGAGAATTTTTCTTTCTATCTCAGTATTGTGAGTGTAACTTGTATAAGCTGCTTATTTATGTGTTACATTTCTACCTCTGCATAAACTGTGGTATCATAGATGTGCAAGGGTAACCATGTAACTCTTTACTGTCACCACTGGTAAACTGTATTTTTAAAGGATGCATGGAACATTGTTCACATGACTTCCCTCAGCTAGTTTCTATGCAGAAACCAATAGGGGAGTCTCCCAAGTTCAGTCCTCTCTGCCCAGAGGACTGGAACCAGTTAGTCTGGCACTAGCCAGGAAAGTGTAAGAATGTCTCCCTGCTCTTCTCTTCTGCTGGTTAGACCAGAGTCTGGCCCAAGCCAGAGAAGTGTTCAGACATACCTGTTTGCTCTCTTTAAGGGAAAAGGATTGGGCCTAGTATCTAGTTTCTAGCGAAGCTGCTGCAAGCAAGTGACCAAGCATTGGCTTTGTCAGCAATTGTAAATTTAGATTCCAGTTGCTAAAGCATAACCTGAATCAGATGTAGAGCAGTCACGTGATCACAGCACCGAGTGGCATTTTAGGAATGTTTTACCCAAGAATGTCTCCAGGCCACAATTAAAGGGCGTAATCTAGAAAATGTTAGAAAATGCTCTCAGAGGCAAAATTATATAGTCAGAAATGAGAATAGCTGAGCAGGGACTGTTCGCACAAACTTAAAGGGGTTCTCCACTGAAAACATTTTTTTTTAATAAACTGGTGATAGAAAGTTAAACAGATTTGTAAATTACTTCTATTAAAAACTCTTTTTAACTCTTTCTAACAGTGGTCAATCTGGGTATTGCGGCCAGGTGGAAATCAGAAGATCTCCCCAACCTGCGTTGCTTGATAAATTTAACACACCTAAACTGTACACTGGAATATTTAATAGCTGTATCTACGTTTACAGTAGCAAATTTTTTTTTTTTCCTACTGGTCGAAATGGCTTATTATTTCTTTCCCCTGTTTTATGAGAGATAGAATGCCAGTCATTAGATTATAGTTTAGGAACTATAGAAGACTCTTTCTATTTTCATTTCTATTTTCACTTCTCTTCTTGCTTTTCTTTTTCTTTTTCTTTCTTCTGGTAGCCGACCTGATTTTCGTATACTATTAATAGATTGCATAAAGTGTGGCTGCTATATTTTTGGTTTGTTTCTGTGTACAATGTATTGTTGAAAAAATTTATAAAAATAAAAAACTCTTGATCCTTTCATTACTTATCAGCAGTGGTTATGATCCACAGTAAGTTCTTTTCTTTTTGAATTTCCTTTCTGCCTGACCACAGTGCTCTTTGCTGACACCTGTCCATTTTAGGAACTGTCCAGAGCAGGATAGGTTTTCTATGGGGATTTGCTCTTACTCTTGACAGTTCCTAAAATGGACAGAGGTGACAGCATAGAGCCCTGTGGTCAGGAAAATTCAAAAAGAAAAGAACTTCCTGTGGATCATAACTGCAGCTGATAAGTTCTGGAAGGATTAAGATTTTTTTATTAGTAATTTACAAATCTGTTTAAGTTTCTGGCACCAGTTGATTAAAAAAAAAAAGATGTTTTTGAGGTGGAGTACCCCTTTAACTCTCTGTGGGCTTCCAGCTGGAATTAGTGCTGCATGGTTATCATATGATGATCATCTGTAGCATATATCCTACAGTAGGGAATTGTGCTGCACTTAACTGTGAGTTAAATCTTCTTAAGTGTCTACAACCTGTGTTGGCAATTTACAGTAAAGCATCACCAGTATCATCCCTATTTGAAAGTCCAGAGTATTCCTGCTGTACATACTATCATGGGAAACCCCTCCAGACACCTCACCAAGTGTACCCCGGGGTTACGCACTTCCTAACTTCCTAACGTGTAGACCCCCCATTTATAAAAGTTGTACAGGCTCATAGGGGGACTAACTGGGTTAGAAAGCAAAAAAATATCCATAGCAACATAATCAAATTTGTCCACCTACTCCACCTAGCACCCATGTGGGCGCCACAAAACATTCAAAAGATTGGGGGGCCATTTCATGTGTTTTGCTCTTGTTGGTTCATCTAACAGATACCTTAACAGTCAAGGCAGTCTAATAGAGCAACGGCAATTCACCTTACCATATATGTCACGATGCCGGCTGGCAGGTAGTGGATCCTCTGTGCCAGAGAGGGATTGGCGAGGACCGCGCTAGTGGACCGGTTCTAAGTCACTACTGGTTTTCACCAGAGCCCGCCGCAAAGCGGGATGGTCTTGCTGCGGCGGTAGTGACCAGGTCGTATCCACTAGCAACGGGTCACCTCTCTGACTGCTGATGATAGGCGAGGTACAAGGGAGTAGACAGAAGCAAGGTCGGACGTAGCAGAAGGTCGGGGGCAGGCGGCAAGGTTCGTAGTCAGGGTGGATAGCAGAAGTTCTGGTACACAGGCTTTAGACACACAATACGCTTTCACTAGGCACAAGGGCAACAAGATCCGGCAAGGGAGTGCATGGGAGGAGGTTAGATATAGTCAGGGACCAGGTGGAAGCCAATTAAGCTAATTGGGCCAGGCACCAATCATTGGTGCACTGGCCCTTTAAGTCTCAGGGAGCTGGCGCGCGCGCGCCCTAGAGAGCGGAGCCGCGCGCGCCAGCACATGACAGCAGGGGACGGGAACGGGTAAGTGACCTGGGATGCGATTCGCGAGCGGGCGCGTCCCGCTGTGCGAATCGCGTCCCCAACGGCCATGACAGTGCAGCGCTCCCGGTCAGCGGGACTGACCGGGGAGCTGCAGGGAGAAAGACGCCGTGAGCGCTCCGGGGAGGAGCGGGGACCCGGAGCGCTAGGCGTAACAGTACCCCCCCCTTAGGTCTCCCCTTTTTTTTGTCCGGTGACTGCCTCCCCTGGGATGAGGACACCGGGAAGGAATGGATGGTTTCCTCAACGGCAGGCAGTACAGCAGGAGTAGAAATGGGGAGGGAGGGCAGAGGGTGAAGCTTGGCACGGGGCAGGGAGACACAAGGACGGGAGCCATGAGGGGACACAGAGGCTTGCCTGAAGGGACTGGGAGGGGGGGAAAGGCATTTTCTGTGGCAGGCAGAGTCCCTAACGACTTTAGGGGGACTGGATACAGGAGGAACCACAGGGTCACGGCAGGGAGTACTGGGAACTGGTTTAAGGCAGTCCTTGGAACAAGAGGGACCCCAACTCTTGATCCCCCCAGTGGACCAGTCCAGGGTTGGGGAATGGTGTAGAAGCCAGGGTAGTCCAAGGAGAACTTCGGAAGTGCAATTGGGAACGACAAAAAATTCAATTTTCTCGTGATGAGGTCCGATGCACATTAGGAGGGGCTCCGTGCGGTAACGCACGGTGCAATTCAACCTGGCTCCGTTGACCGCGGAAATGTGGAGTGGCTTGACAAGACGGGTCACCGGAATGCGGAATTTATTCACCAAGGACTCCCAAATAAAATTCCCAGAAGCACCAGAGTCCAGGCAGGCCACGGCTGAGAGGGAAGAGCTGGCTGAAGTAGAAATCCGTACAGGCACCGTGAGACGTGGAGAAGCCGACTTAGCATCAAGAGACGCCACACCCACGAGAGCTGGGTGCGAGCGTGCGTTTCCCAGACGTGGAGGACGGATAGGGCAATCCACCAAAAAATGTTCGGTACTGGCACAGTACAGACAAAGATTCTCTTCCTTACGGCGATTCCTCTCTTCCAGGGTCAGGCGAGACCGATCCACTTGCATGGCTTCCTCGGCGGGAGGCCTAGGCGCAGATTGCAGTGGAGACTGTGGGAGAGGTGTCCAGAGATCTAAGTCTTTTTCCTGGCGGAGCTCTTGATGTCTCTCAGAAAAACGCATGTCAATGCGAGTGGCTAGATGAATGAGTTCATGTAGAGTAGCAGGAGTTTCTCGTGCGGCCAGAACATCTTTAATGTTGCTGGATAGGCCTTTTTTAAAGGTCGCGCAGAGGGCCTCATTATTCCAGGAAAGTTCAGAAGCAAGAGTACGGAATTGTATGGCGTACTCGCCAACGGAAGAATTACCCTGGACCAGGTTCAGCAGGGCAGTCTCAGCAGAAGAGGCTCGGGCAGGTTCCTCAAAGACACTTCGAATTTCCGAGAAGAAGGAGTGTACAGAGGCAGTGACGGGGTCATTGCGGTCCCAGAGCGGTGTGGCCCATGACAGAGCTTTTCCAGACAGAAGGCTGACTACGAAAGCCACCTTAGACCTTTCAGTAGGAAACTGGTCCGACATCATCTCCAAGTGCAGAGAACATTGCGAAAGGAAGCCACGGCAAAACTTAGAGTCCCCATTAAATTTGTCCGGCAAGGACAGGCGGAGGCTAGGAGTGGCCACTCGCTGCGGAAGGGGTGCAGGAGCTGGCGGAGGAGATGATTGCTGCTGAAGTTGCGACTGAAGTTGCTGCACAATGGTGAATACTTCCGACAGCTGGTGGGTTAGATGGGTGATCTGTCGGGATTGCTGGGCGACCACCGTGGTGATATCAGAGATGTAAGGCAGAGGGACGTCAGCGGGATCCATGGCCGGATCTACTGTCACGATGCCGGCTGGCAGGTAGTGGATCCTCTGTGCCAGAGAGGGATTGGCGAGGACCGCGCTAGTGGACCGGTTCTAAGTCACTACTGGTTTTCACCAGAGCCCGCCGCAAAGCGGGATGGTCTTGCTGCGGCGGTAGTGACCAGGTCGTATCCACTAGCAACGGGTCACCTCTCTGACTGCTGAAGATAGGCGCGGTACAAGGGAGTAGACAGAAGCAAGGTCGGACGTAGCAGAAGGTCGGGGGCAGGCGGCAAGGTTCGTAGTCAGGGTGGATAGCAGAAGTTCTGGTACACAGGCTTTAGACACACAATACGCTTTCACTAGGCACAAGGGCAACAAGATCCGGCAAGGGAGTGCATGGGAGGAGGTTAGATATAGTCAGGGACCAGGTGGAAGCCAATTAAGCTAATTGGGCCAGGCACCAATCATTGGTGCACTGGCCCTTTAAGTCTCAGGGAGCTGGCGCGCGCGCGCCCTAGAGAGCGGAGCCGCGCGCGCCAGCACATGACAGCAGGGGACGGGAACGGGTAAGTGACCTGGGATGCGATTCGCGAGCGGGCGCGTCCCGCTGTGCGAATCGCGTCCCCAACGGCCATGACAGTGCAGCGCTCCCGGTCAGCGGGACTGACCGGGGAGCTGCAGGGAGAAAGACGCCGTGAGCGCTCCGGGGAGGAGCGGGGACCCGGAGCGCTAGGCGTAACAATATATTTGGTTCATTCTTGTAAACATGCAATGATGGATGACATTAAAATGCTCTCTAAAAAAATTAATGCATATCTAAGATTCTTTTCAAATCCCCATTTTAAGTGATGCCAGCTCGGGGTATACAGTAGATGTAGTATTACATGCTGGCCATCCCTGTAATACATAGATGGGCTGGAGCCATCAGAGTGACATCTGTAATTTGCATAGCTCTATGCCTCTAGCTCATAGAGAAGGCTTTTCTGTAGGGGATCCCCACTGGGGAGGTTATTTACCCTAAAAGACCATGAGAAATGAATAAACCCCATATGAATAAAAGTCATACATATAAGTAAATACCCCATGTGCCAGAAAGTGGTAAATACTATGTTTGTATAATGTATCATTGTGAATGTTTATACATACATATATGTTTACTCCTCACCTTTTGTTATAGCACTTATATCCAATTTCTTCAGTATCTGATCTCTCAGCTCATTGTCTCCTGATAAGGTGAAGGCATATGCCAGGAGAGCCTGGGTGTTCTCTGATGTAGCTTGGTCCACTGATTTCCTCAGACAGCTCAGGGCATTTTCTACAATATTTCCCTAAATTTAGCAAATATTAAAGGGCAATTGTTATAGACATACTGTCTATGACATTAAGGCAGTTTCTCACAATTGTTACATCACAGATGTTATACCCATTTTTTGCGGATCCTAATATAGGGCTAATGTTAATCTATGGGTCTGTTGCTACCACTACTGTTGCCGGGGTTGCTGCTACAGAATGCCACAGAATTTGCTATTTTCATCCATTTTGTGGATGGAAAACCCCCATTGAAGTCTACAAGCAAGGATGAAAACACTGGTGGTCTGAGTGCTGGGACTCGTCCCGACTCTCCCCATGCACAGAGCAGCCATCGCTATGTGCGCAGAGCTGTGTCGACTATCACAGAGTGGTGTTTGACACACTCCCTCCATGCATCTCTATGGGAAAGCTGGAGTAACTCTGGCTGTTCCATAGAGATGCATGGAGGAGGCATGTGGTGCATGGGAAGAGCTGGGGCACCGGACAGGAGATTCCCCCCCCATGATTAAACACATATTGTGAAGTACCGGAGAACCTCTTTGAGTATTTCCTCCAAGTAATAACTTGTATAAGATTAAACTATCTGTTGTAACTAATGTTCTACTTTGACATAGTTACTAACTCCTGTGAATATGCAGCTTTACGTTGTCACTATTAATTTAAGCTTATAATGCTTCATTAATATCTACATATGTTCATATTCTTTCAGAGTTATACCATGTATTTAATATTGAACTAACCTTTTACTCTACGTAATTTACAAACATTAACTTATAATGCTTTACTAACATTCAATATATGTTCATATTTGATTGATGATTCATATATATATATATATATATATATATATATATATATGTATGTATTATGGTTATATATTAATTTATGTTTATTAATCATAATCAATGAATCTGCATATTTTATAATACCCTTGTATCATTTTATGATATTGCAAAAAATAAAATAAATGGCCAACTATATAACATATGGATGGGCCGGGTCTGTCAGAGACCTTAACAAGTTCCAATAATTACTACCAGTGTCTCATATTTGTTTTTTAATAATAGTTTTTTGTTTGTTCTTTTCTCCACAGGTCCTGTATGATTCAGGTTGCCCATACACATGGTGGCTATGCGTAACAATGTTCGTCAGAAACACATAAGTGGGTGCATGGCTCCGTGTTATAGACTTTTTAACATTATATAATAAAGAATCAATATTATTGGAAATCAGCACAGATGCTGGATTTTTGTTGGATTATCAGTTCTTATCTGCAGCTATCTGTGCACTTCCTCATCTTCTGCTTCAAGACATGTTAAGTGGAGGTTATATGAATGATTAAACTAATTTCTTCTGTTTTACTGCCAGTAAAGCCTATATAAACCATAGGAAATATTTTCTAAGACCAGTGTCTCACACGCCAGTCTTAAGTTATCACCTGCTGTTACACAGACACTTTGGACATAGAAGTGCACGTCTACCTAAACTTGAGTGGATCTGAGGCTGCCCCTGCATCTCAACTGAATTCTACATTTGTGCAATGTATATTTTAGGTACATTGTAGTGAATTTGGTCAACACAGAAGCAAGGGCCATTTGCTTGTCACAAAATGTGAAAATGTAAAACAATTTAGCAACATTTTAAAAAATATGCCAGGTGCAGGAATAATAAGCCGCACACCCAACCCCCCCCCCCCCCCCCCCCCAATGTGCTAATGTGCTTTACCTATACAGTAATTACTGTAAAACAGAGACAATTGGCAATTTTAGCTGTGTGGTTCATGGTCACATGCCAAAGACCATAGGGCAACTACTACATGCACAAGCACCCTAAGACTCTTTTATGAATAAAAATTTGTAGATTATATTAATAGGTATTAATAGGTTTGCACTAAAAGTTATGCAAATGTTCTATGCTGTATCTCATTCATGTGTGAAGTGTACTTGGTACAAAAACTTATCAGACTCCTTTCCAATGACATTTCCTATCTTTGCTGGTACCATTGGTTCATGGAAAGATGTTTATGAATGGAGTTAGACATTTTTTTGCTAAATTTATTGAGAAAGTAAATGAACATTAACTTACATTGTATACAACGTGATGTTCCAGGAGAGCAATAGTGATGTAGGCCGTGCGTGGCACTGGATCATCTATCTATAGATTAAAAAAAAAGTACAGAAATACAAATTTTCATTTTTTCATTGTGGTATAATAATAATGAGTGTGATAATTATAAGTGTGAATAAGCACGTGGCTAGACATACTTTGTATCTCCATAGTCCTTTCCAGCACCAAGATATAAGGCTTTTTGTTAATATGTAAATTAGGCTCAAGTGCCCAGGGGGTGTTACCCAGCATGGCAAAAGCCAAGGTACATTCAGCCCATGTGCTCTTTTTCTAGTGGCTGTCAGTTAAACGGGGTAGGTGGGTATGGAGGCAGTGAATAAGAGGACACAGTAGTGTTGCCAGGGAGGGGCAGGTGGTGCGGGCCGCACAGGGTGACACCTGCAGATGGGGTGACACTACCAAGTAAGAAGCTTTCCCTTAATGGTGTCATCCCATTCACCCTTCACTGCCCTCATACAGCAGTAGTTCCCAAGCAATGTGTCTCCAGCTGTTTAAAACCACAGCTCCCAGCATGCCCAGACAGCCAAAAGCTGTCTGGACATGTTGGGATTTGTAGTTTTGCTATATCTGCATGAACCTGCTTGGGAGACACTGTCATACACTGAGTGATCTCAGCCTCCAGCTCAGCTCTGCCCCCTACTGGTCATGTGATCACAGACTCATACAGAGGCCTGCTGGGGTCAGAAGAAGGACCAGACTGCAGGAGAACAGTGGATGATGGCATGGATGGCAGGTTACACAGGTAACACTGTAAATACTGTGCCCTGACCCCTGCCAGTCCTCATTAAATCCCCCTATTGTGAGTTCTAACCCTATATAGTTCTGTATTGCAAATTAACCTTGTACTGTGTATTATCCCTCTACTGTGACATCACTGCACCAGGGCACCTCCAGCTGTTTCAAAACTACAACTCCCAGCATGCCTGGACAGCCTTTGGCTTTAGTAGTACCTCTACTAATAGACAGATCGCCCGGGTGTCACTTCTGACACCCAAAGCAATCACCCTTTATATTGCGGAGAGGCTATCTCCTGCACTCACATCTCTGAACTATACTCCGGCCGGCCTGTGATGTGAATAGAAATTCACATCACTGATTCATATTTTCAACAGGTGTAACTTCTGACATCTGTTGTGATCTGTCTATTGATGCAGGTACTACAGCTCCCAGCATGGAGCAGAGTGTGCTCCTTGTTGGGAGTAGTAGTACTTGTAGTTAAGGAAAGATCACAGCGGGTGTCACTCCGGACACCTGCTACTATCGCCCTGTATAATGTATAGATGGGGGCGGCACGGCTGCTCTTCTCTGCTCCCCTGCACTGCCATATATATATATATATATATATATATATATATATACACCTATTCATATTTCCTCCAGAGTTGTGATTGGCTGGAACCATCTGGCCAATCACAGCTCTCTGCGGGAAATATGAATCTGTGACATGAAGAGAACTTCACATCGCAGAATACAGTGCAGGGGATTAGTGAAGAGCGACAGTGCCGCCAGCTTCTATACATTATATATATATATGAGGATAGCAATGGGTGTCAGAAATGACAACTGGGGTGATCTGTCTGTTAGTACAAGTACTACTACTCCCATCATGGAACAGTACTAGTACTACCTAGTACTACCTAAAAATGTAAAAAAAAATAAAAAAGTGAAAAAAGTGAAAAAATTTTAAAAACACACACACACACTGTATTAAACACATTATTAAAATTACTAATTAAATTTAAAAATTACTAATAAAAGGTTTTACAAAATGAATTATAATAAATATATTATTTTTACATTTAAGTGGCCCCTTTCTACATTTTTAGTTCCCTGACCGCCCACATAAATTGATCTCTGTTTAAAAATGTATAAAAATGTAGTTATAAAAAATATATATTCGTTAAATACAAATTTTTCCATCCCTACTGTATTATTTTTTTTTAAGGTACTCTACCTCCATCCCTTTTTTGGATCTCTAAAGTCCATAAAATGGCATTTTTCTTGGCGTTTTTTTTACTCTCATAGACTTCTATAGGAGAAAAACACCACAATTTCAGTAAAAAAAATGCCATAGACTTAACATTCTGTGATTTTGAAAAACTGCCATGGAGCTTAAAAAACAACAAAAGGATAAAAATTTTAAAAAAAATACTGAAATGAAAAACACAAAGTGGATGTGGCATTTTGCGTTTCTCTATTGATTTGCAGCTAACATTCACTGAAAAAACGCCATGGGGCCGTTTTGACATTTTTTTTAATGCATTTTTTGGTGCAAAGCCCAAAAAATAATTTAAAAAGGTTGAGACTTAGCCATAATGTGATCTATTGTTTTAAATAAGGTCTATGGCATTGTAATGTATTTATTACTTAATAAATAATACAGTAGCCAACTCTGGGGCCAGTGATCATGAAACTGTATAAAAAATGTTGCTTTGAAATATCATTGTATTTCACTGTTCATAGTTGAGAACGACGAGGGAGATTTTTGAGAGTCAAAGCAAAAAAAAAAAAAAGTGGATCAGTTATCCATAGTAATTAAAGGGCCTTGGAAGAATGAAGTAAAATCTAATCGATCACAATGGGTAACTGCTCCACTTTTCATTTGCACCAGTGTTGATAATGCTCCCCAACTGTATAGATGTATACTGTACCATGTGTGTTCATACATATACTTAAAAATGTATGTGGTGTCCCGGTACCGTATTTCATACTGTACCTTGGTTAGGGGTCCCCAAAGTCAGAGTTCCTAGGAACTGTGGGGGTCCGCTTCTCTAGTCATCCCCTAGTCACCCCTCATATAGTTAATATTCTACTAAATTATATGTAAATGCTGTATATAATATGTATGCTTACCTGCATAGCGTCGCAGGACCTTAGGTCATGTGACTCGGGTTGGTACTCTATGGTAGGTAAAAGGACCTTTGGAGGTTCATGGAACATGTAATTACCCATAATCCTTTGTAAAGCTGATTGACAGATGGTGTGGACCAATCCTAAAACGGCCAGCCCCTGCCCATATAAGGGAGCTACAGCCAATAGTCTTTCTCTTGGGTTGCTGACACTTCATGAGGACAGACCTCCGCAACTTTCAATGACAACTACTAGGCCAAAGCCTGCCGGCCTTGACCTGAAGCTAAACAGTGAGTTCTTACAACTTCCCCGCTTATGCTAGCGAGATCTCTAGACCTAAACATACCCCTAAATCCAGCGGATCTATGCTTACAAAATCCTACTAATCTAAAGAACTTACAAAAGTCCCAACCATATGTCAATCTCAGCTGCGCTGTACGTAGACTCTGTTATATGGACTGTTCCTGTTATCCCTGTTACAGAAAATATTTAGTAAAGTTTCCGACCGTTTTCAGCAAAGCTTCTGGTTGTGGACATTGCGTTTATTCTTCAACTCCCTACCGCTTTTGGGAAGGGTGGCGATAGGCCAAGCATCACAGTATTAACCCTCATCCTGGCGCCACGACTGACAAGAGTTAATTACACCCTTGAATTACCGCACAGCAACACCCCAACTGCCATACCCCCCACCTCCCATGGCACCACAAAGGCACCATGCCGCGTCTGAAAGCGAAAGTAAACGCTTCCCGGCAGCTTAGTCAGGCTGATCGGAACATCGCGATAAAATCGCGATGTTCCGTTCAGCTGGGACGCAGGCAGAGGTCTCCTTACCTGTCTCCGCGGTGTCCGATCGTCGATTGATTGCTCCAAGCCTGAGCTACAGGCTTGAGCAATCGAGCCCCTATCTCACTGATCCCTGCAAAGCTATGGCTTTGCAGGGATCAGCATAGGAGATCAGTGTGTGCAGTGCTATAGGTCCCTATGGGAGCTATAGCACTGCAAAAAAAAAGTGAAAAAAAAAAGATAACAAAGGTCATTTAACCCCTTCCCTAATAAAAGTTTGAATCACCCCCCTTTTCCCATAAAAAAAAACTGTCTAAATAAAAATAAACATATGTGATATCGCCGCGTGTGGAAATGTCCGAACCATAAAATACATATTGTTAACTAAATTGCAAGGTCAATTGCGTGCGCGCAAAAAATTCCAAAATAGTGTATTTTTGGTCACTTTTTATATCATGAAAAAAAAAAAAAAAAGCGATCAAAAAGTCCGATCAATTCAAAAATGGTACCAATAAAAACTTCAGAACACGGCACAAAAAAATGAGTCCTCATACCGGCCCGTACACAGAAAAATAAAAAAGTTATAGGGGTTAGAAGATGAGAATTTTTAACATATACATTTTCCTGCATGTAGTTATGATTTTTTTTCCGAAGTAAGACACTATCCAACCTATATAAGTAGGGTATCATTTCATTGCGTAGAAACGGAAGCCCCCAAAATTTACATAATTAAATGTTTTCTTCAATTTTGTCACACAATGAATTTTTTTTCTGTTTTGCCGTGGATTTTGGGGTAAAATGACTAATGTCATTGCAAAGTAAAATTGGTGGCGCAAAAAATAAGCCATAATATGGAATTTTTTTTAGCAAAATTGAAAGCGTTATGATTTTTAGAAGGTGATGAGGAAAAAATGAAAATGTAAAAACGGAAAAACACTGCGTCCTTAAGGGTTTAAAGAAAAGATTTACAGCCTCTTCGGGTTTTATGCACTCCCTCCTCATCAACAAGTACAGTTGCTTCTAGGACAGCTCCAGGGACCTGCCTTGGAGGAACTCCTTACCTGGCCAGTGGCTGACAAGGCCACAGTGGGACAGATCTTCGAGGGGCTCTCTCAAGTGTTTGAGTCCCATTCCCCCTCTAAGGTACGTCTCAGACTGTATGAGCGACGTCAGAAACCAGGGGAGACTCTCCGGGCATATGCAGTAGCCTTGCAGAATGCATTAGAGGTGGTGCAGATGTTGGATGGCATCACGCCCGATCCGGGCAATAGAGTCCTGATGGACCGGTTTATAGAGGGGGCACAGAATAAGTGGGACAAGGCCCAACTTAGGATGCTAGCAGTGCAAAATCCTGATATGGACTTCCCAGCTTTTAAAAGACTAGCAGTCAAAGTTACTGAGTCTGGGCCCCAGGTAGAGGAAGCTAGTGTCCTTGTTGCAGAATCCCAGGGGGCCTCGCCCCAATCCTCAGCCCCTTCGCAGCCTGTCCCTGCTACACCTTCCCCTAGTCCATGGACTGCTGACTTGCAAGACATAAAACAGGACATTGAACAATTAGCCAAGGCTTTCAAGGAGATGGCTGGCCAGTCAAACTCCCCTAGGCCTGCGCCTCTCCCCCCTAAGAAACCTGACTCCCACCCTGCCAATCCACCTGACACCCCTCCTGTGAGGCCACCTGGCAATCAGAGGCCTGTCTGCAGCCATTGTGGTAAGACTGGACATTGGAAGAGCCAATGCTGTGCTTTAAATGGGCGTCCCCTGGGGTCGAGGACCGCACCCCAGGAGTAACAGCGGAAGGTCCAGAATCAACCAGCACCAAGAAGGGACTGTCTCTGTATATTGCTCCTTGCCCTTATGTACAGGTGATAGTAGAGGGGGTCAAACTGAAGGCTTTAATAGATACTGGTTCGCAGGTGTCCACGATTCCACAAGGGGTCTTCTACAGGTATTGGGGGCCCGAAAGGTTAGGCGAGCCTGGGGAGACAGAATTTAGTGTGATTGCAAGGAACGGGAAACCAGTACCCAGGCATGGCTACTTGGAGCCCACGGTACAGATGGGTGACCACATTTTAAAGGAGCAGGGTGTGATTTTTACTAGTGTTAACGACGAGAGTGCAGCGGAATTCATCTTCTACAGGTATTGGGGGCCCGAAAGGTTATGCGAGCCTGGGGAGACAGAATTTAGTGTGATTGCAAGGAACGGGAAACCAGTACCCAGGCATGGCTACTTGGAGCCCACGGTACAGATGGGTGACCACATTTTAAAGGAGCAGGGTGTGATTTTAACTAGTGTTAACGACGAGAGTGCAGCGGAATTCATATTAGGCATGAACATTATGAGGCATTGTTTTGATGACATTGTTAACTCACTTCATGCATCTCTCCCTCACATGTCACCACCAGGCCAGCGAGCCGCGCAACATCACCTCCAGATACTTCAAGCTGAGCAAAAGTTCGTGAATCATCAAGGAGAGATCTGTCGGGTGAGAATCCAAGACCTGCGAGCTGTTACCCTGCAGCCACAGACAGAGACAGTGATCTGGTGTTGTGCCCCACCTGGGGTGAAGAATCAGGATTATCAGGCACTCTTGGAGGCTACTCTGTTGGAGGATTACCCCCTGGTGCGAGCGGCTAGGAGTCTGGTGACAGTAAGAAATGTGAGACTTGTTAATCTCTCTGAAGTCGCTGCGAGGCTACCTAAGTATACCCCGGTGGCCCGGCTGAACTGCTTGGACTCCAAAGACGTGGTCTCGAGGACGCAGATTGCCCGGCAAGGAACCGATAAGGACCCTACGGAACCCTGGTGGACACAATTACAAATTGGGGATGGAGAAACCCCCGAGGAACAAGTGCAAGGGATCTTTGATTAGCCAAACAGTACCATGAAGCCTTCAGCAAGTTTCCCCCTGACTTTGGCCGGACCACAATGATCCAGCATCGGATCCTCACTGGCGACAGACCCCCCATCAAAGAGAGGCACTGCCCAGTGGCCCCTGGAATGTACCAGACCATAAAGAAAATGTTGGAAGAAATTAAAGAGGCTGACGTGATTCAGGAAAGCCTACAGGAAGTTAAACAATGTGACCCACAAGGATGCCTATCCTCTTCCCAGAATTAAAGAATCTCTGACTACGTTGGGATCTGCAGCCTATTTCTCTACGCTAGACTTGACCAGTGGGTACTGGCAAGTGCCAATGGCTGAGGAAGATAAGGAAAAGACGGCATTTGTGACCCCAATGGGACTCTTCGAGTTCAAAAGCATGCCCTTTGTGCTTTGTAATGCACCCGCCACTTTTCAACGCCTAATGGAACGATGTCTGGGGCACCTCAACTTCCAAAGTGTCCTCCTGTACTTTAATGATGTCATAATTTATTCGCGAACGTATCAGGAACATTTGTACCACCTTAAAGAAGTTTCCCAGGTCCTCATACGGCACGGATTGAAAGTCAAGCCTTCCAAGTGTCACCTGTTGAAACCCCAAGTGCACTATCTGGGCCATGTCGTAAGTGCTGAAGGTGTCCAACCTGATCCAGATAAAATAAGTGCTGTGAGGGATTGACCTACACCCAAAACAGTGCGGGATAACCGGAGTTTTCTTGGATTTGCCGGCTACTACCAACGTTTCATCCCACACTTTGCACAAATTGCCGGTCCCCTGACTGCGCTATTGAGAGGTACTGCCAAAGAGAATTATAACTGGAGGCTCCCGATACAATGGGCTGAAGATCAAGAAACTGCCTTCCGAGCCCTGAAGTATCTTCTCACAGAACCCCCTTTCTTAGCATATCCTGACTACGGTCAACCGTTCCGCTTATATACTGACACCAGTTTCAAAGGTCTGGGAGACGTCCTATCTCAGATACCTGTTCTGAGCCATTACTGAAAAATTCAAGGATTACCTGGCAGCCAGTCCTTTCACAGTCTATACGGACAACAACCCCTTGGCCCACCCGAATACAGCTAAGTTGGGGGCTATTGAGCAACTCTGTGCCTCCCGGTTGGCCAACTACAACTTTAACATTAAGTACCGCAGTGGGAAATCCAACGTTAATGCGGATGCTCTTTCCCGTATGGCCCCAGGTGAAGCACCCCCTGCGGAGGATGAATGAGAAGATGTGGAGATGCCACCCTTCTACCAATGGTTCGTGAGCCAGAATGCTCTAATGGCCCAAGAGGGTGACGAACCTGGACCTCTCAAAGTCCCTGAAGATCTATACACCTGGAAGACTCTTCAGGATGAGAGTCGGGTCATAGGGGACCTCTTGGATTACTGTCTCCACAAGAAGATACCCTCTCGACTCCACAAACAGCATGGGGACTTTGAGTTGAAGCAGCTGTGGCGACAGAGAAATCGCCTATTCCTTCACAAGGGATTGCTATACAGAAATTCCCTGGACCCAGTGTCTGGAGAACGCTTGCATCAAATTCTAGTTCCAAGGAGAGATGAAGCCATGGTCCTTAATGCGTATCACGACCAGTCGGGGCATTTCGGGGTCCATAAAACAGAGGCCACTGTTCGAAGAAGATTTTATTGGATAGGAATGCGGGGAGATATTGAGAAGTGGTGCACTGAATGCACCATGTGCAATGTCATCAGGAACTCCCGTAAAGACGCAAGAGTGCCCTTGCACCCCATCCACACTGAGAGGCCTAACCAAATGGTTGCTCTGGATCATGTGAAACTGACTCCCACTCGATCTGGCTACTGCTATGCCCTGACCATGGTGGATCACTATTCTAAGTGGGTGGTTGTTGTTCCCGTTAAGGATCTGACCGCCAAGACGGCGGCTCAACTCTTTTACAGTCACTAGGTCCAGCCTTTTGGGTGGCCCGAATCAGTCCTTATGGACCGAGGAACAGCTTTCAAAGCTCAGTTGTTTCAAGAACCCTGCCAGCTGCATGATTGCAAGAAGCTCCGAACGACAGCTTACCATCCTCAAGGAAATGGGCTCTGTGAAAGAATCAACCCGGTGTTCATCCATATGCTCAGGGCAGCCTCTATCTCGAAACACGAAGAGAGGCCCCGATTACTGCCCGAGCTACTGGAAATCTACAACAACACTATCCATTGTGCCACAGGGTATACTCCTTTCTTTCTGATGATGGGCCGACATGGTCAACTACCGAAGGACAGAACCTTTGGGCTGCAGGCCCCTTTCAACAACTCCCCTCAAGTCTCTCAGGACTGGGATTCTGAACATCGAAGGAGGATCAAAGAGGCCCGAGACATTGTTGAGAAGAAAATGGGCAAGGCCCAGGACCGACAGCAGAGACTATAATCGGCACGCCTCAGCTCAACCCTTGCAGCTTGTAGAAAAGGTGTGGCTCAGAAAGTTCCCCAGGACTCATAAGCTAGATTCTCTGTGGGAGAAAGAACCTAATTTCTCTTTTCTCTCTACGTGTGTGAGATGCCCTGCCTGGCCAGCAGGTGCTCTTGTGAGCTAAAGTTGATGCACGTATTTACTAAAGGTAACCTAGGTAAGGTTATACTGTTGTGTTCTAGGGGTAAGAGCGTGTAGCCGATAGACCCTAGTAGCTAGCTTATTGATAGAAAGCCTCAGGCAAGCCAATATAATTTCTGTGTACTAACAGGTAACTTAAATGGCAAAAAGAAAATGTTTAGTGAGATATAAAAATGTCTAGAAAGCTTGATAAATGTTTTAGAGAGCTTTAAAAATGTCTAGGAAGCTTGAGAAATGCTTTAGAGAGCTTCACAAATTTATAGAAAGTTTCAAAATGTCTAGTGAGATAATGCTAGTCAGAGAAAATAAAATTCTCGTCCTAGTTCCTCTGCCTTAGGGGACAGGCGTCGGGGTCGACTTGTTTTAAGTAAGGGGGTTTGTGGTGTCCCGGTACCGTATTTCATACTGTACCTTGGTTAGGGGTCCCCAAAGTAAGAGTTCCTAGGAACCGTGGGGGTCCACTTCTCATCCCCTAGTCATCCCCTAGTCACCCCTCATATAGTTAATATTCTACTAAATTATATGTAAATGCTGTATATAATATGTATGCTTACCTGCATAGTGTCGCACGACCTTAGGTCATGTGACTCGGGTTAGTACTCTATGGTAAAAGGACCTTTGGAGGTTCATGGAACATGTGATTACCCATAATCCTTTGTAAAGCTGATTGACAGATGGTGTGGACCAATCCTAAAAAGGCCAGCCCCTGCCCATATAAGGGAGCTGCAGCCAATAGTCTTTCTCTTGGGTTGCTGACACTTCATGAGGACAGACCTCCGCAACTTTCAATGACAACTACTAGGCCAAAGCCTGCTGGCCTCGGCCTGAAGCTAAACAGTGAATTCTTACAACTTCCCATGCTTATGCTAGCGAGACCTCTGGACCTAAACATACCCCTAAATCCAGCGGATCTATGCTTACAAAATCCTACTAATCTAAAGAATTTACAAAAGTCCCAACCATATGTCAATCTCAGCTTCGCTGTACATAGACTCTGTTATATGGATTGTTCCTGTTATCCCTGTTACAGAAAATACTCAGTAAAGTTTCCGACAGTTTTCAGCAAAGCTTCTGGTTGTGGACACTGCGTTTATTCTTCAACTCCCTATCGCTTTTGGGAAGGGTGGCTATAGGCCAAGCATCACAGTATTAACCCTCACCCTGGCGTCACGACTGACAAGAGTTAATTACACCCTTGATTTACCGCACAGAAACACCCCAACTGCCATACACCCCCCCAAGGCACCACATGTATATTTACATCTATTTCATTGTTGTAGTACTCTCCCTCCTCACTGAAGCATCCATCAAGCTGTTGTTTGCTATGCAGCCAATCAACCGTCTGTTGAATGTGGCTCTCGTCTATGTAGATGAACTTCCGTGCGCCATTAAAAGCCTTGATTGTGAGTGCTGTGAGCCTGCAAAAAGAACATTAAACGTGTAAAGAGGACCTGTGATCGGTCCAAAAAACTTCTCCATGTCCTGGTTTTCATTATCCTGCTGCATTCCCTGGTACTCAAGATATCAGGGGTTTTACAGTTTGGTTGACTTTTAACTGAATAGTCAGAAGGGCGGACATTTTAGTTTAGTTTAGTGTATGAAGGCTAGGATCAGAGGGTGTGATTAGGAGGAGCTTCATAGTCCTACCCCTGAACAAAACTCCTGCCCCTGAACATGACTCCTGCCCCTGAACAAAACTCCTGCCCCTGAACATGACTCCTGCCCCTGAACATGACTCCTGCCCCTAACATGACTGTGTCCCCTGAACTTGGCTGCTGCCCCTGAACATGGCTGCTTCCCCTGAACATGACTCCTGCCCATGAACACGACTCCTGCCCCTGAACATGGCTGTTGTCCCTGAACATGACTCCTGCCCCTGAACATGACTCCTGCCCCTGAACATGACTCCTGCCCCTCAACATGACTCCTGTACCTGAACATGACTCCTGCCCCCGAACATGGCTGTTGCCCCTGAACATGGCTGCTGCCCCTGAACATGGCTGCTGCCCATGAATATGACTCCTGCCCCTAAACATGACTCCTGCCTCTCAGTCTCATAATCACAATTCCTGAACATGGCATTCACACTCTATTTTGAAATAAAGTTACTGCCCACCCAACTGTTCAGTAGAATCCTTATATCTCTGTAACCTGGGGGCATGGCAAGATAGTAAAACACTGTTGGATTCAGGGCAGCTGAGAGTACACCATGATATAAAAACTCAATGGGGGAGATTTATCAAAACCTGTCCAGAGGAAAAGTTGCTGAGTTGCCTATAGCAGCCAATCAGATCACCTCAGAAAAATGAAAGAATCGATCTGATTGGTTGGTATGGACAACTCAGCAACTTTTACTCTGGACAGGTTTTGATAACTCTCCCCCAATATTTTTTGTACTGACCATAGGTCCTCTTTAGAGGGCTTGTAAAGGGGCTGTAGAGGACTATAAAAACATGTCTACTTTTCCAAAACCAGTGTCGCTTCTGTCTACATGTTGGGGGAGATTTATCAAAACCTGTCCAGAGGAAAAGTTGCTGAGTTACCCATAGCAACCAGATCGCTTCTTTCAGTTTTGAAAAGGCTTCTGAAAAATTAAAGAGACTATATGATTTGTTGCTATGGGCAACTCAGCAACTTTTCCTCTGGACAGGTTTTGATGAATCTCCATCGTTGTATCCAGGAATGCATTTCAGCTCTATGTATGTTAGTAGAGCTCAACTGCAATATCAGACCCAACTAATGGACAAATGTCAAGTTTTCTGGGAAATAAGCAACCCATGTTTTTATAGTTCTGTACAATACTTGGTAAAATGGGTTAGCGAAATCATACAAGAAATGAGCCAGTCCTTGTTAAAAGCACATTTGATTTACCTAAAGGCACAGATGTACTGATGAATTTGCCATTAGTTAAAAAACAATGCCAAGTCCAACCTACAACTGATTTTAATGTTTTGATAGGTAATATTTCTGCCCCAGTTCTTGAGTTATTGCTCTACTATACATAGACCACAATGGAAATAAATGGTAGTTAATACACAATTTCAGTATAATATATTCGTGAACTTGCTAAAAAGTTGGCTTCCCAGCATTCTTATACACACCATATATTTGCAGAGCCACCTGGAAAAGTTGCAAAGGATCCATTTTCAGTCCTAAATGTGAGCTGTTTTTGGTAACCTGGAGATGTAAAATGATTACAATGATAAAAATAAATAAATAAATAAATAAACCTTTCTCCATTATGAATTAGTAAAGATAAAAAATTTTTATGAAAAACAAATTGGGAAAAGTTTGAAAAGAAAAATGAACTACCAAAATATGTGTGACAACTAAATATAAAGAACTAACCTGTATATTGTGTCAAAAAATACAATAAAGCATCTTACTGATATAATATAAGCCATAGTGCACAGATCTACCATTATCAGCTGAGCTTTCTGGCTAGTAGCTGTGACATGACATCACACTCTCTAAAAGAAGAGTTTCTATCCCTGCTCCCCCCCTCCCCTACTGTCCGCTCAGGATTGGACCAGTGATATGAAGGGGAAGCTCATATTACTTCTGATTTTATTTTAAGGAAGAAGGAAGCCTTCCCAGTCACCGTACTTTCCCTCAAAACAGACTCACTGCTGTCTTATCTAAGAAAGACAGAAATATTTCCACTGTCTTAAAATCAACAGAGCAGTAATATGTGCTCTTCCTCTTCACATCAATGGTCTTGTCCTTAACAGACAGGAGAGGAAGGGGAAGCAGGGATAGAAGCTGTGCTTTCAGAGATTGTAAGGTGATGTCACAGCCACAAAGGAGAGAGCTCAGCTGATAATGGAAGATTGGTGATTATGGCTAATAATATAATCTTATTAAGATGCTTTATTATACTTTTTGACACCATACACAGGTTGTTTCGTTCGCTGGACAACCCTTTTAAAGGAGTGTCACCTGTCTTGGCATGCTTGTTTTCATCAATACTTCTAGTCTTAAGAATAACTATTCTGGCCCATGTTTTGTTAGACCTCTGTATTGTGCCATTTCATTGCTATTCCTCCTTGAAATGTGTTAGTTGTCACCTAGAGTAACCATCATCTGGTCTTCTCTAACCCATCCTGCTTCCTACTTCAAGAAAAAAGTTCACACAAACATAGCTTACCATCACAGAAGGTGAATGCCCTAGATACCTGCAGGACCTATAATGATATTACAAGCATGTGATCAGTCACATGCCAGGGAAAAGTTAGGAAGAGCAGGACTAAAGAATACTGAACACATGTGCAGGGACTTGCTTTTGTTAAAATCATTTTGTGTACAGCAGAGCTGTGTGTGTGCAGCAAAGCTGTGTGTATATATAATTTTTACCAGGAGGCCAATAAAGTTGGGGAATCCCTACTGTAGCGGACACTGTCAGTATCAGAGCATTTTATAGTTCATCTGTTATTCCTTCAAGAAATAAATGATTAAGTTGCATGGTTAATACTGTAAGTACTACACACAGTCCCCCCCCCCCCCCCCCCCCCCCCCCCACAGTCTGGCACTGTCAGCAGTGACTGGAAACTGCCTGAATGTGTAGGAACACATCATCAAAGGGAACAGTAACACCTAGTTGTCAATGGATTCATACATTCACAGAGTTTTGAAAACTGCAACGATTATACAATCTTGTAGATTTACTATTAACCCCTTAACGATGCAGGACGTATATCGCGCCGCGATCCCGCATCATATCGCGTTGGTCCCGGCGCTAATCAACGGCCGGGACCCGCGGCTATTACCACACATCGATGATCGCGGCGATGTGCGGTATTAACCCTTTAGAAGCGGCGGTCAAAGCTGACCGCCGCTTCTGAAGTGAAAGTGACCCGGCTGCTCAGTCGGCCTGTTCGGGACCGAACAGCTGACCGGACACTGGGAGGGCCCTTACCTGCCTCCTCGGTGTCCGATCGGCGAATGACTGCTCCGTGCCTGAGATCCAGGCAGGAGCAGTCAAGCGCCGATAACACTGATCACAGGCGTGTTAATACACGCCTGTGATCTGTGTAAGAGATCAGTGTGTGCAATGTTATAGGTCCCTATGGGACCTATAACACTGCAAAAAAAATTTAAAAAAAAAGTGTTAAGAAAGGTCATTTAACCCCTTCCCTAATAAAAGTTTGAATCACCCCCCTTTTCCCATAAAAAAATAAAACAGTGTAAAAAAAAAAAAAATAAACATATGTGGTATCGCCGCGTGCGTAAATGTCCGAACTATAAAAATATATAATTAATTAAGCCGTACGGTCAATGGCGTACGCGCAAAAAAAATTCCAAAGTCCAAAAAAGCGTATTTTGGTCACTTTTTATTCCATTAAAAAATGAATAAAAATTGATCAAAAAGTTCGATCAAAACAAAAATCATACCGATAAAAACTTCAGATCACGGTGCAAAAAATGAGTCCTCATACCGCCCTGTATGTGGAAAAATAAAATAGTTATAGGGGTCAGAAGATGACATTTTTAAACGTATAAATTTTCCTGCATGTAGTTATGATTTTTTCCAGAAGTGCAACAAAATCAAACCTATAAGTATGGACCTACAGAATAATGATAAGGTGAAATTTTTACCGAAATATGCACTGCGTAGAAACGGAAGCCCCCAAAAGTTACAAAATGGCGTTTTTTATTTTATTTTGTCGCACAATGATTTTTTTTTCCGTTTCGCCGTGCATTTTTGGGTAAAATGACTAATGTCACTGCAAAGTAGAATTTGCGACGCAAAAAAATAAGCCATAATATGGATTTTTAGGTGGAAAATTGAAAGGGTTATGATTTTTAAAAGGTAAGGAGGAAAAAACGAAAGTGCAAAAACGGAAAAACCCTGAATCCTTAAGGTGTTAAATTTGTAACAGAATTCTGATTCAAATTGCAAAAAAAAAAAAAAAAAGTTATTTGCTTTGCACCACATTTATTATGGGTCTTTGACAATTCCACCCCTCCCCCTCCTTCCTTTTGACATATGGGTGTGGCTTTACATTTAAAACTGTTTAGCAAAATGTATGGCATAAAGTTATTGAATGAATAGATGGTATGAAGTTAGAGAAAAGACTGCCTGGTTGTACTAAACGCTCTAAATAATGGACAGGATTAGTAAATCTGCCCCATCATGTTTCAATCATGTCACTCACCTTCAACCAATGATTCAATACTCTTGGCTTTTTGTTCGGGTGTCAGTTCTTGTATGCTCTCGAGATACTTCAGTGTGTAAACATATCTAGCAAACTTTGCTGCGTTCTGTTCTGCACATGAATCAGGCATTCTATCAATATCGTCCAAGTTAGCAACGATATTGGCCATGAGATCACCTGGCAAAAGATTATAAATAATTTACACATCTAATTCCACACAGTATTATATTCTCTTGTAAGGTTTGACTTCCCAGGTGAGATTTTATTGTCTAACATTACTCACCCAGAATGATGATGTGTGCACGTTCAGAGCCTGCTACTAGTCTCTCCGGAGTATCGATATTAATAGAAAGGGCCTCTCTGTTGTCTTGTAAGAGATGAAAACAGAAGTTTAAAGGTAGTCCCGATCTGTCCCTCCTCCCCTTTAACCCCTTAAGGACGCAGGACGTAAATGTACGTCCTGGTGAGGTGGTACTTAACGCACCAGGACGTACATTTACGTCCTAAGCATAACCGCGGGCATCGGAGCGATGCCCGTGTCATGCGCGGCTGATCCCGGCTGCTGATCGCAGCCAGGGACCCGCCGGCAATGGCCGACGCCCGCGATCTCGCGGGCGTCCGCCATTAACCCCTCAGGTGCCGGGATCAATACAGATCCCGGCATCTGCGGCAGTTCGCGATTAAAATGAACGATCGGATCGCCCGCAGCGCTGCTGCGGGGATCCGATCATTCATAACGCCGCACGGAGGTCCCCTCACCTTCCTCCGTGCGGCTCCCGGCGTCTCCTGCTCTGGTCTGTGATCGAGCAGACCAGAGCAGGAGATGACCGATAATACTGATCTGTTCTATGTCCTATACATAGAACAGATCAGTATTAGCAATCATGGTATTGCTATGAATAGTCCCCTATGGGGACTATTCAAGTGTAAAAAAAAATGTAAAAAAATGTAAAAGTAAAAAAAAAGTGAAAAATCCCCTCCCCCAATAAAAAAGTAAAACGTCCGTTTTTCCTATTTTACCCCCAAAAAGCGTAAAAAACATTTTTTATAGACATATTTGGTATCGCCGCGTGCGTAAATGTCCGAACTATTAAAATAAAATGTTAATGATCCCGTACGGTGAACGGCGTGAACGAAAAAAAATTTTAAAAGTCCAAAATTCCTACTTTTTTAATACATTTTATTAAAAAAAAAATTATAAAAAATGTATTAAAAGTTTTTTATATGCAAGTGTGGTATCAAAAAAAAGTACAGATCATGGCGCAAAAAATGAGCCCCCATACCGCCGCTTATACGGAAAAATAAAAAAGTTATAGGTCATCAAAATAAAGGGATTATAAACGTACTAATTTGGTTAAAAAGTTTGTGATTTTTTTTAAGCGCAACAATAATATAAAAGTATATAATAATGGGTATCATTTTAATCGTATTGACCCTCAGAATAAAGAACACACGTCATTTTTACCATAAATTGTACGGCGTGAAAACGAAACCTTCCAAAATTAGCAAAATTGCGTTTTTCGTTTTAATTTCCCCACAAAAATAGTGTTTTTTGGTTGCGCCATACATTTTATGATATAATGAGTGATGTCATTACAAAGGACAACTGGTCGCGCAAAAAACAAGCCCTCATACTAGTCTGTGGATGAAAATATAAAAGAGTTATGATTTTTAGAAGGCGAGGAGGAAAAAATGAAAACGTAAAAATTAAATTGTCTGAGTCCTTAAGGCCAAAATGGGCTGAGTCCTTAAGGGGTTAATCATGTGTAATGGATTTTTCAGGTTCCTATTTTTTGTATGCATTGTACACTATACTTCATTGTACTACACTGTAACTTTCAAACAACAATGGAAAAGGAGTAGAAAATAATACGAAGGTGAGCTTTACTGTTTGCTAAACCCCTTTCACATTCACGGCAGGACATATAGACAGGAGTTGTCCAAAATGTTAATAAAAAAGTCTAATTAAAAAGCAATTATCCATCTGGTGATGGAATATCAGACATACATTGGAACTTTGGCAAGAGTTGAGCTTTGTCAGCCTACACTCGAAGGGTCAGACTGATGGGATTCCACTGTTCATAAATTACAATATATAACAAAATATCTTATGCCAGAAAATCCCTTTTTTATGGCTTCACTCTGAGTGAATCTCAGTCTAGGTTCACAACACATATAAGGTTTATTGTATGTTAACTGCATCCACAGGCAAATTCTCCTAATTTACATGACTAACATGTCCATAGACTTCTATTAAGTGGACAAATGCCAAAAAGTGGCAAACAAAGTAAAGTGTAGTCCAGTTCACTCTTTAGTACAAGTGTGTATACTTTTTCATCGGTAGGAGCCAATGATAGTGGTATGAAACATTATGTCAGTGTTATGCTGAGCGCTCCGGACCCCCTGCTGGCCTCGGAGCGATCACAGCATGTGTCCCCAGGCAGCGCTCCTAAGTCTCTGCGTGTGCATCCCCACTCTCTAGGGCGCGCGTACGTCGGGACTCTTAGATTTAAAGGACCAGTGCACCAGTGATTGGTGCCTGGCCCAAAGTGATTATTAAGGGTTAAGGTTTGTGAGAGGCAGTGCTGTTTGGACTTAATTAGACCTACACCTGTGCACTGCCTATAAGTACCTTCCCCTCCCACAGCCTCCTGCCAGATCTTTGTTGCCTTTTGGGTCATTGTGAAAGCGTTCCTGTGTATTCCTTGCCTGTTACCGACTACTGCCTGTGAACCTTTGCTGCCTGCCCTGATCTTTTGCTACGTCTGACTTCGCCTTTGCCTGATCCTCTTGTACCTTGCCTTATCTCAGCTGCCAGAGAGGTTGAGTCGCTACTCGGTGGAACGACCTGGGGGTTACCTGCCGCAGCAAGTCCATCCCACTTTGCGGCGGGCTCTGGTGAAAACCAGTAATCCCTTAGATTCCGTTCCTCTGGTACGGCCCACGTCATCACCTCTCTGGCTCAGCGGATCCACCACCTGCCTCCGCTACCAGCTACCAGCCCGGATCCTGACAGTCAGAGGCAGATGTTTGGTTTCAGGCAGACCATAATGCCCGAACACAATGTGATCCTAACCTGTGTTTATGGAAATAGACACTTTTATATTAGATAATATCAATAGTAAAAACCAAATGAAATAGACAAATATGTGAAAACTGTAAAGTAGACATACCATTTATTGAAAATATCCTATTGATAATTGCATTGTTTAAAATAAATAAACAATACATGAGTCAACTTGACTTAGCAGATAGAATATCAGCAGAGTTACATTACTGAACTATAATATGAGTGTGTCAGGTTAATATATGTGTCAGGTGACTTCAGATGCTGAGTTCTAAATGGTCACTTCTCCATAACTCTTGTGAATAATGTCTATGCATACAATTTATCCAGACCCACATTAATTTGCAGTTATACAAAAATATATAAACAATTGTGTTTACCTATGAGCAGCAATCCTAGCCTGATGGCATTTAGGTTAAATTAAAGGGGTAGTCCAGTGGTGAAAAACTTATCCCCTATCCTAAGGATAGGGGATAAGTTTGAGATCGCGGGGAGGTCCGACCAGGGAGAGACCGAGGTCTCTCTGTACGGGGCCCCGCCTCTCCGCCGAGATAGCGGGTGTCGACCCCCGCACGAGGCGGCGGCCGACACGCCCCCTCAATACATCTCAATGGCAGAGCCGGAGATCGCCGAAGGCAGCGCTTCAGCTCTGCCATAGAGTTGTATTGAGGGGGCGTGTCAGCCGCCGCCTCGTGCGGAGGTCGACACGCCCCCTTCCCGTGGGCTGTCGTGGCTCCGTACAGGAGATCGCTGGGGGCCCCAGCGGTCGGACCCCCCGCGATCTGCAACTTATCCCCTATCCTTAGGATAGGGGATAAGTTGCTCACCACTGAGTCACCACTGGACTACTCCTTTAAGATTAATGCAAATCAAGGGAAAGCATCTATCTACCTAAAACTTAAAGTGGCTGTCCGATGATGAAACCTACATTCAACTGTCTAATGAAACTGCCATATGTATATTGGTAAATAAAGTTATTTTACTACCTTTTTATGGTCTGTTATGATTTCCAGAAGAAAGATATCTTTATTTACCACTATATGTTCATTTATTGGACAAATTAAAATAGGTTCCATTGTTGGAAAACCCCTTTAACCTTTATTAATGTTGTATCAAAGCATCTGGGCAAAGATACATATTTTATAGAGCATTATGAAATTTTGTTAAAAATGTAAATTTGTTTTACACAACAGTGTAACACTTTAAATTAGAGGTTGTGGTTGTGTTAGAAAGGGCTTTACAATGGCATGTTACCAGATGATTCTTAATTGTTGTTAGATCACAGAAACTCACCAACAGAATTATTTCATATAGGTATACAGTCTCTATGATAATTCACTGTTTCATTAGACACGTTTCTGATCTGCCAAACCAATCTCATCAGTAGTGTATATTCAATAATAAATGTGTGGGCTAAGACAAGAAACATAGAATGTGTCAGCAGCTAGATGAACCATTTGGCCCATCGAGTCTGCCCAATATTCTGAATACTATCAATAGTCCCTGGCCCTATCGTATATGAAGGATAGCCTTATGCCTATCTAATGCATGCTTAAAATCCTTTACTGTATTCACAGATACCATGTATGTAGGAAGGCTATTCCATGCATACACTACCCTTTCAGTACTTCCTGATATTACTGCACAAACCTTTGACCCTCTAAAAACTATGTCCTCTTATGGTAATTTTTTTTTTCTTTTACATATACCCTGCTCATTTTTACTGTGTTGATTTTTTTATGTACTTAAATGTTTCTATCATACCCCCTCTGTCTCTTCTATACATTTTAAGGTCCTTTAACCATTCCTGGCAAGTTTTATACTAATATCCATGTACTAGTTTATTAGCTCTTTTCTTAACTCTCTTCAAAATATATATATCCTTCTGGAGATACAGTCTCCTATATTGTGCACAAGGTCTCACCAGTGCTTTGTACAGTGACACAAGAACTTCCCTCCTTACTGCTAATACTTCTCCCTATACATCCATGAGCACTTCCCCCTTTACTGCTTATACCTCTCCCTATACACCCAAGCATTCTGCTAGCATTTCCTGGTGCTCTAGGACATTGTCTGCTTACCTTTAAGTCTTCTGAAATACTGACCCTAAATCCCATTCCTCAGATACTGAGGTTAGGACTTGGTATCAAATATTCTACATTCTGCCCTTGGGTTTTTATGCCACATGTACATTATCTTGCAATTATCCACATTAAATGTAAGTGTCCAGAGTTCTGGTTTTTGTAATGCTCTAAAGTACATTCAAGAGATATTTTTGCATTCCAAGTAATGCACAACTAGTATACTAATATGCATTGATACTGGCCCTATTACACCAAGTGTCATCCAAAGTTGAAGACATATTGTATATACTCTAGAAAGTTTGGGATATATTGTATATACACTATCTTGCTGTATGTACAGTTAAAGGGGTTATCTAAGGGATAAGTTTTATTTCCCTAAAGTATCTCTTTAAAGGCTTTCATAGAAATAACAATGAGCAACTAAACATATTAATAACCAATTCCTTCAACTAGCATCGGTATTCCTGCAGAGAAGCTTTTGCTGCTTGCAAAGCCAGGTGAGCCCACTTTCTTAACCTAATAATTGAAGATGAAACTGTGACGGCACAGTACCCCCTTCAGTAGACCGAAGGTGTGATAGATTCGGGCTGTAAGGATGATAATAAAGATGTTCAAATCCAAGATGTTGCTCTACTTTCATTGCTGCTATGTGAGGATGGGCATTGCCATTGCGCTGCAATCCTGTTTTGCACAGCATTCCTATTCTTTTGCTGCAAATTATAGTTTTTAAGTTTATTTTGCAGCAATGTAGTTTGCTCTTTTCACAGTTTTCACATGCTCTATGCTCTTTGAAAGGAGCCAGAATAGAACGTTAACATGAATTTCTTGAGAGGATTGACTTTTGGATCTCTTCTCTGGTGGAGTGGGGGAAGGACGAGAGAAAGAAAACCACACAGGGCGCCTTGTGCGTTACCCTAATAAACCAGTAGGTTAGAAGGCTGGTAATATTCTCACCTTGAGCACAATGGATATACGCATATCGCCCAATTACATTGGGTACAAAGGATTCCTGGGATTGCTGTGAGGCCGTAGGGATATTCAAATAGACCTAAGTCTTCCTCAGATTGGCAATCTGAGGAAGGGTTAAACCCGAAACACGTCATTGGTCAAAAAAGAACATTTCTTCTAGACAATCCTGTCTATTTGAATCTATTGGGAAAAGCAGTGCCTAGAGAGGGGCATTTTTGGTCTTTTTCCTTCTCTGGTGGAGAAGATGGATGTCTCCACTTCATTCCTTGTCTTTCGTTCCAGGGTCATTGTTATGCACAGATATGTCGTTGCCGGCGACAATCCTCTCCAGAATACTGGAATCTTCTTAATACTGTTTTAGGAACAGGGTTGCAGCCTCCACATGCTATTGCTTTTGCAGATCAGTATCCTTCTTTGCAGTTATGCATCGCTCTCCTCTAGTCAAGGCATCTGTCCTGTCGATATGCTCTTGTGTGCATATTGTTAATGTCAAACCAGAATTTCCTTCATCAGTCACATCTGTTCACATTTTAAACCTTTTTCCTCACCTTTTAAAACCTGTTCTTCCACCATGAGCCAAGATCCAATGGTGAATTTCGACAGGTTTCACTCCCATTGCCTAAAGAAAGGGCACTACATCACTTTGTTCTTCAATGGTGCAATGTAGGGTTCCTTTTTCTGCCCTCATGGGTGCCACTTACCTAAAATCTGAATCCTGCACTATGCACAGCCAAGATTATCCAACAGGCAATGTATGTATTTTGCATTTCACTGTCTTCTCCTAGTTCCAGTTATCACACAATTAAAAAATTCCCTTAGTTTTTGATTCTCCCTCCTATTATTTGCTTACTTAAAAAGGGATGCAGTCATTGATAAAGGTGTCTCAAGTTTATAGATTTGTTACTAGCAATGGCTAAATAAATGATTTGTATAAGTATATGCATCTTTTTGCTACATTTCTATATTTTTTACTACTGATATACATTGAGATTTTGATGTGTCTCTTTCCATATGAACACAGTTGGATGATTAATAGAGAGAATTGTGACAGCAGTGTTTTTGTATTTGAATGTTTTTGTTCACTGTTAATGTCATTCAGACATATCAGAAGTTTTGATCGGTTGGTGTCTCAGTGCTGAGAACTTCGCAGATTGCTATTTAGACCCAGAAGAATAAATGTGGCTATGTGTTTCTCTCCCAAGCTTGCCTCATTGAAGGAGACAGGTTCCATTGTAAGTTTATGTCAGACTGAGCAGTAAGAGAAGAGATGGGCACAGTGGCGCACGCCTTCCAGCTCTATCTAGAAGTCAGGGGATCCCAACACTGAGACACTGACTGATCATACGTTTTGACATGTCAAAAGTTTATTTTAATGACAGTAAATGCTTATATAAGGTTCAAGAGGGAAATGTTATAAATAAAAATCTTAACACAGGAACAAGGGGGCACAATCTAAGGTTAGTCGGGGGAACAAAGTTCCAGGAGATGTGGTTGGTAAATCTACAGTAAGTAAATGTAAGTATGTCTGGCACAAACATATATCTATTCTAAGACCGAAATAATAAGGAAATAATATAAGGGCAGACTAAATATGCCAGGTGGTATTTTTCTTCCAACAGTCTTCTATCTTTTTATGTATCTTTTTAGGCTATAAGCAACACAACAGGGCACAATACTTACTCTTTACTCTATTTGGTCCTTATTAGATATCGGTTAGTCCTTTAGATGGTGAACGGCTCAACACCCTATTAATTTATATAATATAATGTAATCTATATAATATAGAAGGTTCTGTATTAAATAGCTACTGTACAGTTTTCATATTATGCAGATTTGTAAATGGGGAATCTTTGTGCTCTGCAGTTGTTTTTGCCTTTGCTCATGTTCTCATTTTTAGTTACCTGATGGTAAAAGTAAGAACGTCTTTGTCTTTTCATCTTCATATCCTCTTGGCTAAAATATAAAATAAAAACATTTTATATACAGTTTGTATTTGTTTAAAGGGAATGGAAATGAACAGTAGGTGCCGAACAGCGGCTTGGCACCTTGCCAATCAGATATTCATGGTTTATCCTGACAATCGGAAACCATGAAGTAACTGAAGCATATGGCTGACCGTAGGGGTGTGTGACCTGTAACATCACACAGGGTGCAGTCTCTTAGTAATAATAAATGGGGATCACAGACACTGAAAGTGATTCCACTGTCCTTGTTGTCCTGCCTATCTGGAGCAACTGGAGCTTGAACCCCAATCTCATAATTAGTGCCCATACCTATACTCTATTTTCATGTGGTAGGGGAGTGTTGTTGGACACTATCTGGCAATGTTATTATATATGAGATGACTATATTATTTGGGCACTATTTGGTTCACCATAAAGAGTGGGGAGATAACAAGATAAGGTTCCACCTAGGAAACCATCCAAGCTAAGACTGGCTGCTGAATGTACTGTACATTGCCCCAAAAGAAACCTGTACATTGCCCAGTGCTTGGTAACCCAGCATGGCTGTATAAGAGATTGCAGTTACTAAAGTCCTCAAATAAAACTAGAATTTTATCAGTACACTATATATTGTAGCTAATGTACCTTACCTTTACCACAATTGTTTTTTCCACAGAGTCTTTTCTGTGATCTTCTCCAATCGCTAGTACATCCTGTTTTGCTAGTACATCCTGTTTACAGTCTCCCTCCACTTCTATAGATCCACTGTTGACATGAATCTTTACTGTATCTGAAAGATAAAGTACCACCTTTTTACTCTTCTTACACATAATATGGAGAACTTCATAGAATATGTTTTATTATTATAACTATGTTATTAAAATTCCCGGTTTTAGTACTCCTGTTTTTATTTTTTTATTTTTTAATCTGCAGTTGCTCCAGTTGCCAAATGGCTTCAAAACATTAATTTTAGTAGCAGAAAAAATACCTTCTGAATAAAGATGTATTTTGTGTTTCTCAACTATAGAGACTTTTCTTAATCCAGCATCTATGGGCCTTTGTATGTACTAGATAATCAGATACTCTGAGTTGTACTTTTAGATGTTCATAGAAAAATATAGAAAATTCACTTGTATGGGTAGATGACCTTCAAGAAGACTCTAGCTTCTGGCTTTGGTTCTTTACTTTTTAATCAGATGGGTTTTCTCAATAGTTTTCTTTGCTCTTATTAAAGGAGATGTCCAGCGCAGACTTTTTCTATTCCGTCCTGCCCGGGCCGCAAAAAAAAGACAAAACAAACTTTCACTTACCTCCATATGTTGCCCCGGAGCTTCGCAACAGCTGATCGGTCGGCCGGGCTGTTTACTTCCTACTTCCTAAGGCCCGGTACCTCACATGGTGCTTCAGCCTATCACTGGCCGAGGCAGGACATTGCTGCGGCCGGTGATAGGCTGAAGCGCCGTGTGACGTTCCGGGCTAAAGGAAGAAGGAAGTAAATAACCCGGCTGACCGATTAGCTGTTGCGGAGCTCCGGGGGAACATATGGAGGTAAGTGAAAGTTTGTTTTGTCTTTTTTTGCAGCCCGGGAACAACGGAATAGAAAAAGTCTGCACTGGACATCTCCTTTAAGCTAATCTCTGTGCTGACTCTAGCTTTATACCACCATGAAGTCAGGAAGGAATGTTTCCTTTGCCATGGGGTAATCTACATCAGCCTCGTGTTTTTGTTTTTTTTCCTTCCTCTGGATCAACACAGCATGGTTTTAGGTTGAACACGATGGACCTTATAAATTATTTTACTATGTTACCAAGGTCTAGGTAGCAAAAAAGAGCTCTCCTTTACCTCCTTTATAGATAAATGAGGCCTGCATTGAGTTTTCTGTCTATGAAATTATGTAAACAATTCTAAAATAAAAATATATCCATATATACAGAAGTCTTTGGCACCCTCAGAGATGTACAGCCTTTATACACTGTTGTACACTATTCCTGTATCTGACTATGAAATGTGCATGACCTTATTATCACCCAGCTAATAGGTGGAAAAACAACACCCCATTATATGAACAGCAGAAAACTAATGTCCAATATTTTTTATGTAAGTAAACTTAAATGTAAAAATCTTTTCAAGTACTTGGTTTTATGGCTGAAACATCCCAGGAGAACATGTGTGAATGCCCCTCACAGACACATCTGGACTGATCTATTTTGTTCGCTGTTCGAAGATCCTCTGAATCAGACAATGATACCACAATCTGTTATAATGGAAAGAAACAAAACAAAAAATGTTTATCTTGTCCTTGACCAAAAGTTTTGAGTCATCTAAACATCACATCTTTTCTGAACACTTAGAAAAATCATGAGCATTTTCCCTGATGAAGCAGCCTGCCGTGCTGCGAAACGCGTTGCATCTTTACTTTTACCTTCTGTGTAGTCCGTTCGGCGCCAGAGTTACCCACCACTCTCTGTAGCAAGTTCTTTTATCCAATTTTGTGTTACCTGATGGTAGGGCTGCACAACAACTGCCATCTATTGTCTATGCTGTGCTATGGTTGTGTATGGAGCACACAACCTGTTGGGGTAAGTGAAATTTTACTTCTTTATTCCATATTGCACTTTTATTCAATATACTATGCTATGGAGTGTCCCTATCCTTTTAGCTACCCCTGGAAGTGGCAGGAGCTGCAGCAGCATTGTCGCAATGGAGAACTTGATGAGGACAAAGTTTTTGTCATTCAGTATTCCAACCTGACATGAATCGTCACCAAAGGAATGTACTACTACTACCATCCAGGCCTACACATACACAACCCTCCGTGATCCCCAAAAAACGATTTTTTATCAACTTTAAATTTTTACAAAAGATATTTCTTGACACCAGGGTGTTCTGGCTTGCTTAGCCAGCTGTCACTTAATCGGGACTACTCTTGTGGTAGCGACCTGGTGTCTCCCCTGCAGCTAAGACCAGCTTCTGCATCCTGGAGTGGGATAAAGGGTGAAGACCAGGTGAACACTTATACTCAACTTCCAAGTTTGGCCCAAAGCCAAATTGTTAAGTGGCACAGCGGGTCCACATCTGTTGGGGTGTTACAACAATGTTCTATACTTGTGGAGGGAGGGTGAGAAAGGAATGGGCCCCCACAAAATCATTGGCTCATATGAAGACATATTTGCACCGTGTAAATAATTTTTAACATTCAAAAATAAATATATTATTTCACACCAGAATACATTTCTTCACGTAGACCAAGGCTTGTACTGTAAATTTCTCTCCTTGTACTACAGATTGGGGTAGAATCAGGTCAACGAAGTAAGGTTGGAATGTGGTGAGCTCAACGTCCTTGACACTGGCAAAACCAGATGAGCCCAAGCAGAAGGCATCAGTGACCCACTTAGTGATAGTATGAGGAGTCTCTCGATTCAGTACAGTGTGTCCCTCTGAGCTGTAACACAAGAAAAATGCTGTAATGAACAATAATATTATAAAATAATATAATCTGTGCTACCTACAGATCAAACCAAGCAGAGTTTAGATTCCATGGAACTCAACGGGATCAGAAAAAAAAATCTATCTTCAGTTTACTCTACAGGATTCCTATCACTCTGGTAATACAATATGTTTACATTGTTGCCATGTCTGTAATTTGGTTACTACTTTTGCTGCTTTCTAATCTTGCTATTGTACTATGAATTTTCAGTTGTTCATTTATTAATTCTATAATATATATATATATATATATATATATATATATATATATATATATATAGTTTTAGTGATGTAATGTATTTTATATTCTAATTTAATAGATCAGACATTTCGACATGCAGCTATACAGGTTATGTTGCATTTCTTCTTTTGAGAAGTTGGAAAAGGTTGCTTTGAATTTTCAATACAGAGAAATCTTTTTATTTATTTCAAAACTTTTTGTTACATTTTAAGTCCCCTATGTCACTATACTATGGCATCGCTTCATTGCTTGGACAGTGTACTGCAATACACATGTACTGTAGTGAACTGTCATGTAGTATTGATGTAGTATTGTACCCTGAGCATCTTACCTCCTGAGTCCTCTCTATACCTCCCTGATGCTCCCATGACTACAAGAGTAGCTTTGAAAAAGTGACTTAACTAAGAATTATATACCTGAGCATAAACGTAGCAATTATATAATTAGAGATGAGAGAATCGAATCTGACGAATACAAATTTGTTACGAATTTCATCAAAAAATTTGATTCGCAACGAATGTGAATATCGCCACGATTCTTTTGCGCGATATTCGCTTCATTAAACTCAATTTAGTGTGGTCCAGGCTCCAGGGCATCTAAAATGGCGGATCCACATGTGAGGACATGGGACAAGGAACTCTGAGAAGGCAGTAATGACCCTGAATCACATGCAGGATGCAGCCTATCAGCAGCCAGCCACCCCTGTGATGTCAAAGCCCTTTATAATCGTCAGCCATTCATTACACTGCAGAGAGATAGGACCGAGGTCCTGTGTGTGTGTTACACAGAAAAGCTTTTTCCAACAGAAGTTCACCTCCTAGTCACATCAGCGTTCTGGTGAACAGGGAGCAGTGCAGAAAAGATTTTTTACTGCAGCCATTAAAGGGGTACTCCGGTGGAAAACTTTTTTTTAAAATCAACTGGTGCCAGAAAGTTAAACAGATTTGTAAATTAGACATTAAACAGCTTACATTGACGTGGTCTGGAATGGCAAGAGATACTCAACCCCAGGTGCAGCTGTGCACCTACTCTGGGGTGGAGTTCCTGCACTTGTGGTCCGTTCATAAAAAGGGTGCATTAGTATAAACTTTAGACATTAAACAGCTTACATTGACGTGGTCTGGAATGGCAAGAGATACTCAACCCCAGGTGCAGTTATGCACCTTCGCTGGGGTGGAGTTCCTGCACTTGTGGTCCGTTGCTATGGGCGATCCCCAGCAAAATATGCATACAAAGGAGGATGCCTGCAGACGGTCACAAGTACCACAATAGCATCCTACACCTGATAAACGTGTGGATGCATGAAATTTAAACATTAGGTGCACAACTGCACCTGGGGTTGAGTATCTCTTGCCATTCCAGACCACGTCAATGTAAGCTGTTGTGTTGTAAGCTGCTGTAATGTCTAAAGTTTATACTAATGCACCCTTTTTATGATACTGAGTAGCATTATGGTTTCACCTGTTAGGCCGGCACTATATTATCCAACCAGGGTGGGGATTGTAGCCTGTCTCTCCCTCCTCCCATTGTATGTGTGCTTAGTCACACTGGAGTTAACCTTGGAGCAGTCTACAAGTCGGACCTAATACTGCTGTAATTTGGTTCCTGGTTTTGCTTATCATGTACAGGAAGGTTAGTTGTTAGGTCCCGTACCATTTGAGAAACCTTGCCGTTGGTGTGCGGGCTCAGGTATGTCCTTCATATAAGGATATACTGGCTAATGTCTCAATTTTACATCAGTTTTGAGAGTTAGTTAATGTCATTGTTAGAGATGAGCGAATCGAAGTTGACAAACCCGAATTCGTTACGAATTTCATGAAAAATTTGATTTACAACGAATGCGAATATCACCGCGATTATATTGCACGAATCGGTTCATTAAACTCCATTTTACAGCGTTCCAGGCTATTGGAGAGCTAAGATGGCGGATCCACATGTGAGTACATGGGGCAGGGGATTATGGGAGGGAGGGAAACAGCGGCGGGAATGAAGGTAGGCGGGCTGACCCTGAACCACATGTGAGATGCAGCCTATCAGTGTTCAATGACCCCTGTGATGTCACAGCCCCTATATAACTTTTGGGTCCTGCTGCTGTTCAAAAATAAGTCATATTAGTGTGGACTTTAGTGCTTTTTTACCATTTTTCACCTGTTACTCTGTCTCTGTGCTAAATTCAGTGTTATACCACATGTTATACATCTGCCAGTGTATTAAAGAAAAAAAAGTTTTTGCTGAGTACAAATACGCTTTTTCAGTGACCTTATCATTGCAAAGGGCCTACATACAAGCAAATAGCGTACCATATACCACCTTTTTTTCTGTCTCTGTGCTAAATCAAGTGTTATACCACACGTTATACACCTGCCGGTGTATTAAAGAAGAAAAAGGTTTTCCTGCGTAAAAATGTGCTTAACAGTGGCCTTGTCATTGCAAAGGGCCTAAATTCAAGCAAATAGCGTACCATATACCAAATTTTTTTCTCTCTCTGTGCTAAATTAAGTGTTATACCACAATTTATTCACCTGCCGGTGTATTAATGAAAATAAAAAGTTTTTCCTGCGTACAAATACGCTTAACAGTGCGCTCATCATTACAAAGGGCATACATACAACCAAGTAGTGTACTATTTAGTGTTACGCTGAGCGCTCCGGGTCTCCGCTCCTCCCCGAAGCGCTCGCAGCGTTCTTTAATTCGCAGCGCTCCGGTCAGACCTGCTGACCGGGTGCGCTGCGATATTGCTCCCAGCCGGGATGCGATTCGCGATGCGGGACGCGCCCGCTCGCGATGCGCATCTCGGTCCCCGTACCTGACCCGTTCCCCATCTGTGTTGTCCCTGTGCGCGTGGCCCCGCTCCTTAGGGCGCGCGTGCGCCGGGTCTCTGCAATTTAAAGGGCCAGTGCACCAATGATGGTGCCTGGCCCAATCACCTTGATTAGTTTCCACCTGTGCACTCCCTACTTATACCTCACTTCCCCTGCACTCCCTGGCCGGATCTTGTTGCCCTTGTGCCAGAGAAAGCCTTTCCTTGTGTGTTCCTAGCCTGTGTTCCAGACCTCCTGCCGTTGCCCCTGACTACGATCCTTGCTGCTTGCCCTGACCTTCTGCTACGTCCGACCTTGCTCTTGCCTTATCCCTTGTACCATCTCAGCAGTCAGAGAGGTTGAGCCGTTGCCGGTGGATACGACCTGGTTGCTACCGCCGCTGCAAGACCATCCCGCTTTGCGGCGGGCTCTGGTGAAAACCAGTAGCAACTTAGAACCGGTCCACCGACACGGTCCACGCCAATCCCTCTCTGACACAGAGGATCCACCTCCTGCCAGCCGAACCGTGACAGTAGATCCGGCCATGGATTCCGCTGAGGTGCCGCTGTCAAGTCTTGCCGACATTTCCACGGTGATTGCCCAGCAATCCCTAATGATCACCCAACGAAATCACCAGCTGGCATACTTGACCACCGTGACACAGCAACTTCAGTCACAGATACAGCAGCTGCTACAGCAGATACAGCAACTTCAGTCACAGACACAGCAGCTGCAACAGCAACAACCATCTCCTCCGCCGGCTCCTGCAACTCCTCCGCAGCGACCGGCCGCTCCTAACCCCTGCTTGTCCCTGCCGGACAAATTTGATGGGGACTCTAGACTCTGCCGTGGTCTCCTGCCTGGGAAGGCCCTGCCATGTGCCACACCGCTCGGAGCACCTCTCTCACAGTATCCTTTTCAATCCAGCCCTGTGCCTCCCGCCGAGGAGGCTATGCAAGTGGATCGGTCTCGCCTGACCCCTGAAGAGAGGACTCGCCGCAGAAAGAAAGAAGATTTACTTCTATACTGCACTGTGCGTTACCGCACAGAACCCCTGCTCTTGAGCATGGAACTTTTTGTTTTGCCCAAATGCTCCTCTGAAGTCCTCCTCGGTCTGCCATGGCTCCAACGCCACTCCTCTACCCTTGTCTGGACCACCGGGGAGATCATGAGCTGGGGTGCTTCTTGCCACAGAAAATGCCTCACGTCTGCTCCCAGTCCCGTCAGTCAAACCTCTGTGTCTCCCCCTTTACCTGGTCTCCCCAAGGCCTATCTGGACTATGCTGTGTCTCCTCCTCACAGCCCCCGTCCTGTTAACACTCTGCCCCGTGCCAAGCTTGACCCTCTTCCCTCCCTCCCCACCCCCACGCCTTCTTGTGTGCCCGCTGTTGATGTGGTTTCCCGGGGCTTCGCCACCATCTGGAAAAAGACTCTAAAATCCCGCATACTAGCCTCATCCCGGGTGAAGAAGCTTGCCGAAGAAAAAAGAAGAACTCATCCTGTTTTTGTGTGGCTCTCCACCAAGTATATCCGCTTCCGTGTCCCCAGTTTTAATCTGGGACCACGTTATCTTGGACCCTTTGTAGTTGAGTGCTCAGAGGAGAGATCTTGGGAACCTGAGGACAACATCCTGGACAAAAGTCTTATCCTCAGGTTCTCAGGCTCCAAGAAGAGGGGGAGACCCAAGGGGGGGGGGGGTACTGTTACGCTGAGCGCTCCGGGTCTCCGCTCCTCCCCGAAGCGCTCGCAGCGTTCTTTAATTCGCAGCGCTCCGGTCAGACCTGCTGACCGGGTGCGCTGCGATATTGCTCCCAGCCGGGATGCGATTCGCGATGCGGGACGCGCCCGCTCGCGATGCGCATCTCGGTCCCCGTACCTGACCCGTTCCCCATCTGTATTGTCCCTGTGCGCGTGGCCCCGCTCCTTAGGGCGTGCGCACGCCGGGTCTCTGCAATTTAAAGGGCCAGTGCACCAATGATGGTGCCTGGCCCAATCACCTTGATTAGTTTCCACCTGTGCACTCCCTACTTATACCTCACTTCCCCTGCACTCCCTGGCCGGATCTTGTTGCCCTTGTGCCAGAGAAAGCCTTTCCTTGTGTGTTCCTAGCCTGTGTTCCAGACCTCCTGCCGTTGCCCCTGACTACGATCCTTGCTGCCTGCCCTGACCTTCTGCTACGTCCGACCTTGCTCTTGCCTTATCCCTTGTACCATGCCTATCTCAGCAGTCAGAGAGGTTGAGCCGTTGCCGGTGGATACGACCTGGTTGCTACCGCCGCTGCAAGACCATCCCGCTTTGCGGCGGGCTCTGGTGAAAACCAGTAGCAACTTAGAACCGGTCCACCGACACGGTCCACGCCAATCCCTCTCTGACACAGAGGATCCACCTCCTGCCTGCCGAACTGTGACATTTAGTACCTGTATTTCTGTCTCGGTGCTAAATTCAGTGCTCTTCCACACATTAGTATACACTGGCTGGTGTATACAACAAAAAAAAAGACTTTTTTTTCTGTGTATAAATACGCTTAACAGTGCGCTCATCATTGCAAAGGGCATACATACAACAAAGGAGTGTACTATTTAGTAACTGTTATTCTGTCTAGGGCCTATATACTTTGAAAGGACAGCCATAAGTAATCGCCTGCTGCTGTTCTATACCCTCATAAACGCACTAAGTATGTCAGGCAGGGAAGTGCCAGGATGTGCACAAAGAAGGGGCAGAGGCCTACATACGTCAGGCGTTGGCAGCAGACTTGGGGCGAGTGGCAGCAGGAGTCGCAGCAATAGGCCTGAGCTCCCGTTAACACCCAGCGTTCGTGTCGTCGACCCATCTCTCCTCGTCAATTGGTTTGCACACTCATCCCCATCATCACAAGCAACATCTGACAACCCCAGTCAAGAGTCGGTGGGTTTCTCAGACACAACCCTCAGTTGGCATGGCCCGGGAGCAGTCCCCGTAATCCCATTGCCTTTGTCCTATGCTGTTCCCTCTCCCAAAGAAGTATCTCATGCTTTGGGTTCAGCTCCACTATTTAGTGAGGATGATGTAATAGAGGACAGTCAGCATCTAATGGGCAGCCAAGAATGTGAGGAGACATGCATCCCTTGCTCCGCAAGGTGGGCAAGTATTGATGCGGAGAGTGACGTGGAAGGCGGTGTTTCAATTGTTCAGGGTCCTGAGGCAGACACTGTTGTGGAACACGAGGAGGACATCAGTGACGTGCACACATCTTTTGATGATGATGAAGCCGATCGCAATTGGGAGCCGGGTGCAGAAGCCGGGGCTTCATCATCATCAGGAGAAGAGATTTGCTCTTTGTCTATGAGGCAGCAAGGCGGTAGCACGGTTGGCAATCAGCGTGGTGGTGGCAGTAGTGGAAATTCAGGAGCCAAGTGCCAAGGGGAGACCACCAAGCTACCATTCAGGGAGGTAGTGGAAAAGGGGTTCCTGGAGACGGCGCCAATAGCAGTGAAATAGTGCGAACTGCGGGTGGGAAAATCAGCTACTCTGCGGTGTGGTTGTTCTTCATAAAGAATCCGGAGGACCTCAGCATAGTCACATGCAAAATCTGTAAGCAGAAAGTAAAGCATGGCCAGGGTCCCAATCTCGGCACCACGGCCCTGCATCAACACATGATTCGCCATCATAAAGCGGCCTCGGATAACCGTGGCTCCGAGATAGCGGTCCAGCCTGCCGCATCACCCAGTGGCCATCCGCGCCCTCCATCATCCAGCCAAGGCTCCACCACCTCAGCCGAAGGGAGCATTGTGTCAAACCCTCCTTCTTGCGCTCCTGCTTCTTCCGCTCGTAGTCAGCCATTCCGCCAACAATCGATCGGCGAAGCCATGTCCAAGAGACAACAGTATGCGCCCACTCATCCAACGGCGCAGAAGTTGAATGTGCTCCTGTCCAAGTTGCTGGTGTTGCAGTCCCTCCCTTTCCAACTGGTGGACTTTGCAGCTTTCAGGAAATTGATGGCTTGTGCCGAGTTGAGGTGGACAGTCCCAAGCCATCATTTCTTTGCGAAGAAGGCAGTACCAGCCCTGCATAAGCTTGTACAAGAGAAGGTGGGCCAGTCCTTGAGCCTGTCGGTGTGTTCAAAAGTGCACGGCAGCGCCGACGTGTGGAGCTGTAACTAAGGGCAGGGACAATACATGTCTTTTACGGCCCACTGGGTAAATGTTGTTCCTGCACAGCCACAACAGCAACTTGGACAGGTCACACCGCTTCCTCCTCCACGCTCTGGCTCCCAGGCAGTTGGTCCTTTTACAGTGTGCGCCTCCTCCTCCTCCTCCCCCGTGTCCTCAGCCTCCACTTCACATCCAAATCTCGGTGGCCCTTCATCGTACCACGTGTGTAAGGCACAGCGGTGTTAAGCCATCCTTCACATGGTTTGCCTTGGCGAACGGAGTCACACAGGGGAGGAACTGCTAAAGTTCATTAGGGAAGAAATCCGAGTATGGCTTACTCCACGAAATCTGGAAATGGGAACCATGGTGACCGACAATGGGAAGAACATTGTGGCCACGCTGCGACAAGGAAGTGTGAACAATTCGCCCTGCATGGCACACGTGTTGAATCTGGTTGTCAAGAAGTTCATCAAGTCTACACCCCATTTGCAAGACTTCCTGACAATGGCAAGGAAACTGTGCATGCACTTCAGCCACTCGTACACCGCCAAGCACACTTTGCTTGAGCTGCAGCGTCAGAACGGTATCCCACAACATAGTCTCATTTGTGACGTTGCCACACGTTGGAATTACACCCTCCATATGTTGGACACACTATACAAACAAAGAAAAGCCATCACTGATGTTTTGATGATACAAGTAGATAGGAGTACTCCCCTGTGTAACTTCAATGTGAACGAGTGGCAGCTCATACGTGACACCTGCCGTTTGCTGAGGCCCTTTGAGGAAGCCACATTTTTTGTTAGTCGCTCGAATTACGCCATGAACAACGTAATTCCACTCCTACATTTACTCCAAAAAATGATTGAAAATATGGCTGGTCACGGCAATGGAGATGTTGCACCTACATCAGAAGGCTACATGAGTCCTGTGGGGGATGAACTGGAGGAGGATGATGAGGGGCCGAGCGGAGCACAGTTTACGGTGGATGAGATGGCCGGTGTTTCTGTCATTGGACAGGAGAGGAGGAGCGGGAGCAGCCAGAGGAGCTGGAGGGTTATTACAAAGGAGGCGAGACAGAGGACCCAGACACACACTGTGGCAGTATGCAGTGGAGATGGAGGCAGGTAGTCCCAGCGAGTCACTGTCACAAATGGCACGATGCATGCTGAGTTGCTTGCGTAGTGTCCCCCGAATTGTCAAAATTCGTCAGCGCGATGACTTCTGGATCTCTACCTTATTAGACCCACGCTACCGGCCCAGAATGGGGGCCTTTTTTACACCCACTGAGAGGGAGGACAAACTGACCTACTTCAGGTAGCTTCTACGTAGTCGGTTGGCCGATGCCTATCGGCCACATGGTGCATCCACTCGCAGGTCTGACTCGGGGGGCCCTCTGCGCTCACCTTCCACTGCCACGGTTGCTGAGGAGGGGAGGGGTGGCAGGAGCAGTACCGGTTTAATCAGCAGCAGCCTGAGTCTACAGTCGCTGATGAGTAGCTTCCTTCAGCCGCATAGTGAAGCTACTCATCAGCAGCAGAAGGACATGGAGCAGGACCTTAACCAGCAGGTGGTGGCTTACCTCGACATGACCCTGCCAACAACCGTTGAAGATCCGCTGGACTTCTGGGCAGCCAAAATCGATTTATGGCCGCAACTAGCGGAGTTTGCCATGGAAAAGCTGTCCTGCCCGGCCAGTAGTGTGCCTTCAGAGCGGGTGTTTAGTGCGGCCGGGGCCATAGTCACCCCAAGGCGAACTCGTCTGTCCACTAAAAACGTGGAGAGACTGACGTTTGTCAAGATGAATCAGGGATGGATCAACCAGGATTTCCAGCCACCAATGACCGATGGGTCTGAGTAGATTGACCATGCTCCTACAACAATATTTTCTCTATTGTGGTTGGCTATGAAACCCTCTGGGGCAGACCTGGGCATTGTACGGCCCGCTTGCCACATACGGCCCTTTGATTGGCTCTGACCGGCCCGCGCTGATTGGGGGACAACTATGCTGCCTATTCTGGCGGACAACTATGTTCCTAAACTGGGGGACATCTATGCTGCTTAATCTGGGGGACATCTATGCTGCTTAATCTGGGGGACATCTATGCTGCCTAATCTGGGTGACATCTATACTGCCTAATCTGGGGGACAACTATGCTCCTTATCTGGGGGACAGCTATGCTCCTAATCTGGTGGACATCTATGATGCCTAATCTGGGGGACAAGTATGCTCCTAATCTGAGGGACATCTATGCTGCCTACTCTGGGGGACAAGTATGCTCCTAATCTGGGGGACATCTATGCTGCCTACTCTGGGTTACATCTATGCTGCCTAATCTGGGGGACAATTTTGCTCCTAATCTGGGGGACATCTATGCTGCCTAATCTGGGGGACAAGTATGCTCCTAATCTGGGGGACATCTATGCTGCCTACTCTGGGGGACAAGTATGCTCCTGATCTGGGGGACATCTATGCTGCCTAATCTGGGTGACATCTATGCTCCTAATCTGGGGGACATCTATGCTGCCTAATCTGGGTGACATCTATGCTGCCTAATCTGGGGGACAACTATGCTCCTAATCTGGGTTACATCTATGCTGCTTAATCTGGGGGACAACTATGCTCCTAATCTGGGGGACATCTATGCTGCCTTTTCTGGGGCACAAGTATGCTCCTAATCTGGGGGACATCTATGCTGCCTAATCTGGGGGACAACTATGCTCCTAATCTGGGGGACAACTAAACTCCTAATCTGGTGGACATCTATGCTGCCTAATCTGGGGGACATCTATGCTGCCTAATCTGGGTGACATCTATGCTGCCGAATCAGGGGGACAACTATGCTCCTAATCTGGGGAACATCTATGCTGCCTACTCTGGGGGACAAGTATGCTGCCTATTCTGGCGGACAACTATGCTCCTAATCTGGGGGACATCTATGCTGCTTAATCTGGGGGACATCTATGCTGCCTAATCTGGGTGACATTTATACTGCCTAATCTGGGGGACAACTATGCTCCTTATCTGGGGGACAACTATGCTCCTAATCTGGTGGACATCTATGATGCCTAATCTGGGGGACAAGTATGCTCCTAATCTGGGGGACATCTATGCTGCCTACTCTGGGGGACAAGTATGCTCCTAATCTGGGGGACATCTATGCTGCCTAATCTGGGTGACATCTATTCTGCCTAATCTGGGGGACAACTTTGCTCCTAATCTGGGAGACATCTATGCTGCCTAATCTGGGTTACATCTATGCTGCCTACTCTGGGGGACAAGTATGCTCCTAATCTGGGGGACATCTATGCTGCCTAATCTGGGTGACATCTATGCTCCTAATCTGAGGGACATCTATGCTGCCTAATCTGGGTGACATCTATGCTGCCTAATCTGGGGGACAACTATGCTCCTAATCTGGGGGGCAACTAAACTCCTAATCTGGGGGACATCTATGCTGCCTAATCTGGGTGACATCTATGCTGCCTAATCTGGGGGACAACTATGCTCCTGATCGGACATCTATGCTGCCTACTCTGGGGGACAAGTATGCTCCTAATCTGGGGGACATCTATGCTGCCTAATCTGGGTGACATCTATGCTGCCTAATCTGGGGGACAACTACGCTCCTAATCTGGGGGACATCTATGCTGCCTACTCTGAGGGACAAGTATGCTCCTAATCTGGGGGACATCTATGCTGCCTAATCTAGGGGACATCTATGCTGCCTAATCTGGGGGACATCTATGCTGCCTAATCTGGGGGACAACTATGCTCCTAATCTGGGGGACATCTATGCTGCCTACTCTGGGGGACAAGTATGCTCCTAATCTGGGGGACATCTATGCTGCCTAATCTGGGTGACATTTATGCTGCCTAATCTGGGGGACAACTATGCTGCCTAATCTGGGGGACAGCTATGCTCCTAATATGGGTCACATCTATGCTGCCTAATCTGGGGGACAACTATGCTGCCTAATCTGGGGGACAACTATGCTCCTAACCTGGGGGACATCTATACTGCCTAATCTGGGGGACAAGTATGCTCCTAATCTGGGGGACATCTATGCTGCCTAATCTGGGGGACATCAATGCTGCCTACTCTGGGGGACAAGTATGCTCCTAACCTGGGGGACATCTATGCTGCCTAATCTGGGGGACAATTATGCTTCTAATCCGGGTCACATCTATGCTGCCTAATCTGGGGGACATCTATGCTGCCTAATCTGGGGGACAACTATGCTGCCTAATCTGGGGGACAACTATGCTCCTAACCTGGAGGACATCTATGCTGCCTAATCTGGGGGACAAGTATGCTCCTAATCTGGGGGACATCTATGCTGCCTACTCTGGGGGACAAGTATGCTCCTAATCTGGGGGACATCTATGCTGCCTAATCTGGGGGACATCTATGCTGCCTAATCTGGGGGACAACTATGCTCCTAATCTGGGGGACATCTATGCTGCCTACTCTGGGGGACAAGTATGCTCCTAATCTGGGGGACATCAATGCTGCCTAATCTGGGTGACATCTATGCTGCCTAATCTGGGGGAAAACTATGCTGCCTAATCTGGGGGACAGCTATGCTCCTACTCTGGGTCACATCTATGCTGCCTAATCTGGGGGAATACTATGCTGCCTAATCTGGGGGACAACTATGCTCCTAACCTGGGGGACATCTATGCTGCCTAATCTGGGGGACAAGTATGCTCCTAATCTGGGGGACATCTATGCTGCCTACTCTGGGGGACAAGTATGCTCCTAATCTGGGGGACATCTATGCTGCCTACTCTGGGGGACAAGTATGCTCCTAATCTGGGGGACATCTATGCTGCCTAATCTGGGGGACAATTATGCTCCTAATCTGGGTCACATCTATGCTGCCTAATCTGGGGAACAACTATGCTGCCAAATCTGGGGGACAACTATGCTCCTAATCTGGGGGACATCTATGCTGCCTACTCTGGGGGACAAGTATGCTGCCTATTCTGGCGGACAACTATGCTCCTAATCTGGGGGACATCTATGCTGCCTAATCTGGGGGACAAGTATGCTCATAATCTGGTGGAAATCTATGCTGCCTACTCTGGGGGACAAGTATGCTCCTAATCTGGGGGACATCTATGCTGCCTAATCTGGGTGACATCTATGCTGCCTAATCTGGGGGACAGCGATGCTCCTAATCTGGGGGACATCTATGCTGCCTACTCTGGGGGACAAGTATGCTCCTAATCTGGGGGACATCTATGCTGCCTAATCTGGGTGACATCTATGCTGCCTAATCAGGGGGACAACTATGCTCCTAATCTGGGGGACATCTATGCTGCCTACTCTGGGGGACAAGTATGCTGCCTATTCTGGCGGACAACTATGCTCCTAATCTGGGGGACATCTATGCTGCTTAATCTGGGGGACATCTATGCTACCTAATCTGGGTGACATCTATACTGCTTAATCTGGGGGACAACTATGCTCCTTAACTGGGGGACAACTATGCTCCTAATCTGGTGGACATCTATGATGCCTAATCTGGCGGACAAGTATGCTCCTAATCTGGGGGACATCTATGCTGCCTACTCAGGGGCACAAGTATGCTCCTAATCTGGGGGACATCTATGCTGACTAATCTGGGGGACAACTATGCTCCTAATCTGGGGGACATCTATGCTGCCTATTCTGGGTTACATCTATGCTGCCTACTCTGGGGGACAAGTATGCACCTAATCTGGGGGACATCTATGCTGCCTAATCTGGGTGACGTCTATGCTCCTAATCTGAGGGACATCTATGCTGCCTAATCTGGGTGACATCTATGCTGCCTAATCTGGGGGACAACTATGCTCCTAATCTGGGGGACATCTGTGCTGCCTACTCTTAGGGGCAAGTATGCTCCTAATCTGGGGGACATCTATGCTGCCTAATCTGGGGGACAATTATGCTCCAAATCTTGGGGACAACTAAACTCCTAATCTGGGGGACATCTATGCTGCCTAATCTGGGTGACATCTATGCTGCCTAATCTATCGGACAACTATGCTCCTAATCTGGGGGACATCTATGCTGCCTACTCTGGGGGACAAGTATGCTCCTAATCTGGGGGACATCTATGCTGCCTAATCTGGGGGACAACTATGCTCGTAATCTGGTGGACAACTAAACTCCTAATCTGGTGGACATCTATGCTGCCTAATCTGGGGGACATCTATGCTGCCTAATCTGGGTGACATCTATGCTGCCTAATCTGGGGGACAACTATGCTCCTAATCTGGGGGACATCTATGCTGCCTACTCTGGGGGACAAGTATGCTCCTAATCTGGGGGACATCTATGCTGCCTAAACTGGGGGACATCTATGCTGCCTAATCTGGGGGACATCTGTGCTGCCTAACCTGGGGGACAACTATGCTCCTAATCTGAGGGACATCTATGCTGCCTACTCTGGGGGACAAGTATGCTCCTAATCTGGGGGACATCTATGCTGCCTAATCTGGGTGACATCTATGCTGCCTAATCTGGGGGACAACTATGCTCCTAATCTGGTTGACATCTATGCTGCCTAATCTGGGGGACAATTATGCTCCTAATCTGGGTCACATCTATGCTGCCTAATCTGTGGGACATCTATGCTGCCTAATCTGTGGGACAACTATGCTGCCTAATCTGGGGGACAACTATGCTCCTAACCTGGGGGACATCTATGCTGCCTAATCTGGGGGACAAGTATGCTCCTAATCTGGGGGACATCTATGCTGCCTAATCTGGGGGACATCTATGCTGCCTACTCTGGGGGACAAGTATGCTCCTAATCTGGGGGACATCTATGCTGCCTACTCTGGGGGACATCTATGCTGCCTAATCTGGGAGACAATTATGCTCCTAATCTGGGTCACATCTATGCTGCCTAATCTGGGGGACATCTATGCTGCCTAATCTGGGGGACAACTATGCTGCCTAATCTGGGGGACAACTATGCTCCTAACCTGCGGGACATCTATGCTGCCTAATCTGGGGGACAAGTATGCTCCTAATCTGGGGGACATCTATGCTGTCTACTCTGTGGGACAAGTATGCTCCTAATCTGGGGGACATCTATGCTGCCTAATCTGGATGACATCTATGCAGCCTAATCTGGGGGACAACTATGCTCCTAATCTGAGGGACATATATGCTGCCTAATCTGGGGGAAAAGTATGCTCCTAATCTGGGGGACATCTATGCTGCCTACTCTGGGGGACAAGTATGTTCCTAATCTGGGGGACATCTATTCTGCCTAATCTGGGTGAAATCTATGGTGCCTAATCTGGGGGGACAACTATGCTCCTAATCTGGTGGACATCTATGCTGCCTACTCTGGGGGACAAGTATGCTCCTAATCTGGGGGACATCTATGCTGCCTAATCTGGGGGACAATTATGCTCCTAATCTGGGTCACATCTATGCTGCCTAATCTGGGGGACATCTATGCTGCCTAATCTGGGTGACATCTATGCTGCCTAATCTGGGGGACAACTATGCTTCTAATCTAGGGGACATCTATGCTGCCTAATCTGGGTTACATCTATGCTGCCTAATCTGAATGACAACTATGCTCCTAATCTGGGGGACATCTATGCTGCTTAATCTGGGGGACAACTATGCTGCCTAATCTGGGGGACAACTATGCTCCTAACCTGGGGGACATCTATGCTGCCTAATCTGGGGGACATCTATGCTGCCTACTCTGGGGGACAAGTATGCTCCTAATCTGGGGGACATCTATGCTGCCTACTCTGGGGGACAACTATGCTCCTAATCTGGGGGATATCTGTGCTGCCTAATCTGGGGGACAATTATACTCCTAATCTGGGTCACATCTATGCTGCCTAATCTGGGGGACCACTATGCTGCCTAATCTGGGGGACAACTATGCTCCTAACCTGGGGGACATCTATGCTGCCTACTCTGGGGGACAAGTATGCTCCTAATCTGGGGGACATCTTTGCTGCCTAATCTGGATGACATCTATGCAGCCCAAACTGGGGGACAACCAGGCTCCTAATCTGAGGGACATATATGCTGCCTATTCTGGGGGACAAGTATGCTCCTAATCTGGGGGACATCTATGCTGCCTACTCTGGGGGACAAGTATGCTCCTAATCTGGGGGACATCTATTCTGCCTAATCTGGGTGACATCTATGCTGCCTAATCTGGGGACAACTATGCTCCTTATCTGGGGGACATCTATGCTGCCTAATCTGGGTGACATCTATACTGCCTAATCTGGGGGACAACTATGCTCCTTATCTGGGGGACAACTATGCTCCTAATCTGGTGGACATCTAATCTGCCTAATCTGGGGGACAAGTATGCTCCTAATCTGGGGAACATCTATGCTGCCTACTCTGGGGGACAAGTATGCTCCTAATCTGGGGGACATCTATGCTGCCTAATCTGGGGGACAATTATGCTCATAATCTGGGTCACATCTATGCTGCCTAATCTTGGGGAAATCTATGCTGCCTAATCTGGGGGACAGCTATGCTGCCTAATCTGGGGGACAACTATGCTCCTAACCTGGCGGACATCTATGCTGCCTAATCTGGGGGACAAGTATGCTCCTAATCTGGGGGACATCTATGCTGCCTACTCTGGGGAACAAGTATGCTTCTAATCTGGGGGACATCTATGCTGCCTAATCTGGGTGACATCTATGCTGCCTAATCTGGGGGACAACTATGCTCCTAATCTGGGGGACATCTATGCTGTCTACTCTGGGGGACAAGTATGCTCCTAATCTGGGGGACATCTATCCTGCCTAATCTGGGTGACATCTATGCTGCCTAATCTGGGGGAAAACTATGCTCCTAATCTGGGGGACATCTATGCTGCCTAATCTGGGGGACAACGATGCTCCTAATCTGGGGGACAACTAAACTCCTAATCTGGTGAACATCTATGCTGCCTAATCTGGGGGACATCTATGCTGCCTTATCTGGGTGACATCTATGCTCCTAATCTGGGGGACATCTATAATGCCTAATCTGGGTGACATCTATGCTGCCTAATCTGGGGGACGACTATGCTCCTAATCTCGGGAACATCTATGCTGCCTAATCTGGGTGACATCTATGCAGCCTATTCTGGGGGACAATTATTCTCCTAATCTGGGGGACATATTTGCTGCCTAATCTCGGGGACAAGTATGCTCCTAATCTGGGGGACATCTATGCTGCCTACTCTGGGGGACAAGTATGCTCCTAATCTGGGGGACATCTATGCTGCCTAATCTAGGTGACATCTATGCTGCCTAATCTGGGGGACAACTATGCTCCTAATCTGGGGGACATCTATGCTGCCTAATCTGGGGGACATCTATGCTGCCTTATCTGGGTGACATCTATGCTCCTAATCTGGGGGACATCTATAATGCCTAATCTGGGTGACATCTATGCTGCCTAATCTGGGGGACAAGTATGCTCCTAATCTGGGTGACATCTATGCTGCCTACTCTGGGGGACAAGTATGCTCCTAATCTGGGGGACATCTATGCTGCCTAATCTGGGGGACAACTATGCTCCTAATCTGGGGGACAACTAAACTCCTAATCTGGGGGACATCTATGCTGCCTGATCTGAGGGACATCTATGCTGCCTTATCTGGGTGACATCTATGCTGCCTAATCTGGGGGACAACTATGCTCCTAATCTGGGGGACATCTATGCTGTCTACTCTGGGGGACAAGTATGCTCCTAATCTGGGGGACATCTATCCTGCCTAATCTGGGTGACATCTATGCTGCCTAATCTGGGTTACATCTATGCTGCCTAATCTGGGGGACAAGTATGCTCCTAATCTGGGGGACATCTATGCTGCCTACTCTGGGGAACAAGTATGCTTCTAATCTGGGGGACATCTATGCTGCCTAATCTGGGTGACATCTATGCTGCCTAATCTGGGGGACAACTATGCTCCTAATCTGGGGGACATCTATGCTGTCTACTCTGGGGGACAAGTATGCTCCTAATCTGGGGGACATCTATCCTGCCTAATCTGGGTGACATCTATGCTGCCTAATCTGGGTTACATCTATGCTGCCTAATATGGGGGAAAACTATGCTCCTAATCTGGGGGACATCTATGCTGCCTAATCTGGGGGACAACGATGCTCCTAATCTGGGGGACAACTAAACTCCTAATCTGGTGAACATCTATGCTGCCTAATCTGGGGGACATCTATGCTGCCTTATCTGGGTGACATCTATGCTCCTAATCTGGGGGACATCTATAATGCCTAATCTGGGTGACATCTATGCTGCCTAATCTGGGGGACGACTATGCTCCTAATCTGGGGAACATCTATGCTGCCTAATCTGGGTGACATCTATGCAGCCTATTCTGGGGGACAATTATTCTCCTAATCTGGGGGACATATTTGCTGCCTAATCTCGGGGACAAGTATGCTCCTAATCTGGGGGACATCTATGCTGCCTACTCTGGGGGACAAGTATGCTCCTAATCTGGGGGACATCTATGCTGCCTAATCTAGGTGACATCTATGCTGCCTAATCTGGGGGACAACTATGCTCCTAATCTGGGGGACATCTATGCTGCCTAATCTGGGGGACATCTATGCTGCCTTATCTGGGTGACATCTATGCTCATAATCTGGGGGACATCTATAATGCCTAATCTGGGTGACATCTATGCTGCCTAATCTGGGGGACAAGTATGCTCCTAATCTGGGTGACATCTATGCTGCCTACTCTGGGGGACAAGTATGCTCCTAATCTGGGGGACATCTATGCTGCCTAATCTGGGGGACAACTATGCTCCTAATCTGGGGGACAACTAAACTCCTAATCTGGGGGACATCTATGCTGCCTGATCTGAGGGACATCTATGCTGCCTTATCTGGGTGACATCTATGCTGCATAATCTGGGGTCAAGTATGCTCCTAATCTGGGGGGCATCTATCCTGCCTAATCTGGGGGACAACTATGCTCCTAATATGCTTCTGGCCTTGGGCCTATATATTTTTGAAGTTTAGCAGTAGCTAAATACATGCTTAATGCAAATGTCAACATTGATCTTTAACCCCTTAAGGACTAGGCCATTTTATACCTTAAGGACCGGAGCGTTTTTTGCAATTCTGACCACTGTCACTTTAAACATTAATAACTCTGGAATGCTTTTAGTTATCATTCTGATTCCGAGATTGTTTTTTCGTGACATATTCTACTTTAACATAGTGGTAAAATTTTATGGTAACTTGCATCATTTCTTGGTGAAAAATCCCAAAATTTGACGAAAAAATTGAAAATTTTGCATTTTTCTAACTTTGAAGCTCTCTGCTTGTAAGGAAAATGGATATTCAAAATAAATTTATTTTTTATTCACATATACAATATGTCTACTTTATGATTGCATCATAAAATTGACGAGTTTTTACTTTTGGAAGACACCAGAGGGCTTCAAAGTTCAGCAGCAATTTTCCAAATTTTCACAAAGTTTTCAAACTCAATATTTTTCAGGGACCAGTTCAGGTTTGAAGTGGATTTGAAGGGTCTTCATATTAGAAATACACCATAAATGACCCCATTATAAAAACTGCACCCCCCAAAGTATTCAAAATGACATTCAGTAAGTGTGTTAACCCTTTAGGTGTTTCACAGGAATAGCAGCAAAGTGAAGGAGAAAATTCAAAATCTTCATTTTTTACACTCGCATGTTCTTGTAGACCCAATTTTTTTATGTTTGCAAGGGGTAAAAGGAGAAAATTTTTACTTATGTTTGTAGCCCAATTCCTCTCGAGTAAGCACATACCTCATATGTCTATGTTAATTGTTCGGCGGGCGCAGTAGAAGGCTCAGAAGCGAAGGAGCGACAAGGGGATTTTGGAGAGTATATTTTTCTGAAATGGTTTTTGGGGGGCATGTTGCATTTAGGAAGCCCCTATGGTGCCAGAACAGCTAAAACCGCCCACATGCCATACCATTTTGGAAACTAGACCCCTTGAGGAACGTAACAAGGAATTAAGTGAGCCTTAATACCCCACAGGGGTTTCACAACTTTTGCAAATGTAAAAAAAAAAAAAAAAAAAAATATCTAAAATGCTTGGTTTCCCAAAAATTTGACATTTTTACAAAGGGTTAAATCCGAAAATACCCCCCAAAATTTGAAGCCCAATTTCTCCCGATTCAGAAAACACCCCATATGGGGGTGAAAAGTGCTCTGCTGGCGCACTACAGGTCCCAGAAGAGAAGGAGTCACATTTGGCTTTTTTGAAGCAAATTTTGCTCTGGGGGCATGCCTCATTTAGGAAGCCCCTATGGTGCCAGGACAGCAAAAAAAAACCACATGGCATACCATTTTGGAAACTAGACCCCTTGGGGAACGTAACAAGGGGTAAAGTGAACCTTAATACCCCACAGGGGTTTCACGACTTTGGCATATGCAAAAAAAAAAAGAATACATTTTACCAAAAATGCTTGATTTCCCAAAAATTGGACATTTTTACAAAGGGTTAAAGCAGAAAATACCCCCCAAAATTTGAAGCCCAATTTCTCCCGATTCAGAAAACACCCCATATGGGGGTGAAAAGTGCTCTGTTGGCGCACTACAGGTCCCAGAAGAGAAGGAGTCACATTTCACTTTTTTGAAGCAAATTTTGCTCTGGGGGCATGCCTCTTTTAGGAAGCCCCTATGGTGCCAGGACAGCAAAAAAAAAACACATGGCATACCATTTTGGAAACTAGACCCCTTGGGGAACGTAACAAGGGGTAAAGTGAACCTTAATACCCCACAGGGGTTTCACGACTTTGGCATATGCAAAAAAAAAAGAATAAATTTTACCAAAAATGCTTGATTTCCCAAAAATTTTACATTTTTACAAAGGGTTAAAGCAGAAAATACCCCCCAAAATTTGAAGCCCAATTTCTCCCGATTCAGAAAACACCCCATATGGGGGTGAAAAGTGCTCTGCTGGCGCACTACAGGTCCCAGAAGAGAAGGAGTCACATTTGGCTTTTTTGAAGCAAATTTTGCTCTGGGGGCATGCCTCATTTAGGAAGCCCCTATGGTGCCAGGACAGCAAAAAAAAAACACATGGCATACCATTTTGGAAACTAGACCCCTTGGGGAACGTAACAAGGGGTAAAGTGAACCTTAATACCCCACAGGGGTTTCACGACTTTGGCATATGCAAAAAAAAAAGAATAAATTTTACCAAAAATGCTTGATTTCCCCAAAATTTTACATTTTTACAAAGGGTTAAAGCAGAAAATACCCCCCAAAATTTGAAGCCCAATTTCTCCCGATTCAGAAAACACCCCATATGGGGGTGAAAAGTGCTCTGCTGGCGCACTACAGGTCCCAGAAGAGAAGGAGTCACATTTGGCTTTTTTGAAGCAAATTTTGCTCTGGGGGCATGCCTCATTTAGGAAGCCCCTATGGTGCCAGGACAGCAAAAAAAAAACACATGGCATACCATTTTGGAAACTAGACCCCTTGGGGAACGTAACAAGGGGTAAAGTGAACCTTAATACCCCACAGGGGTTTCACGACTTTGGCATATGCAAAAAAAAAAGAATAAATTTTACCAAAAATGCTTGGTTTCCCAAAAATTTTACATTTTTACAAAGGGTTAAAGCAGAAAATACCCACCAAAATTTGAAGCCCAATTTCTCCCGATTCAGAAAACACCCCATATGGGGGTGAAAAGTGCTCTGCTGGCGCACTACAGGTCCCAGAAGAGAAGGAGTCACATTTGGCTTTTTTGAAGCAAATTTTGCTCTGGGGGCATGCCTCATTTAGGAAGCCCCTATGGTGCCAGGACAGCAAAAAAAAAAACACATGGCATACCATTTTGGAAACTAGACCCCTTGGGGAACGTAACAAGGGGTAAAGTGAACCTTAATACCCCACAGGGGTTTCACGACTTTGGCATATGCAAAAAAAAAAGAATAAATTTTACCAAAAATGCTTGGTTTCCCAAAAATTTTACATTTTTACAAAGGGTTAAAGCAGAAAATACCCACCAAAATTTGAAGCCCAATTTCTCCCGATTCAGAAAACACCCCATATGGGGGTGAAAAGTGCTCTGCTGGCGCACTACAGGTCCCAGAAGAGAAGGAGTCACATTTGGCTTTTTTGAAGCAAATTTTGCTCTGGGGGCATGCCTCATTTAGGAAGCCCCTATGGTGCCAAGACAGCAAAAAAAAACACATGGCATACCATTTTGGAAACTAGACCCCTTGGGGAACGTAACAAGGGGTAAAGTGAACCTTAATACCCCACAGGGGTTTCACGACTTTGGCATATGCAAAAAAAAAAGAATACATTTTACCAAAAATGCTTGGTTTCCCAAAAATTTTACATTTTTACAAAGGGTTAAAGCAGAAAATACCCCCCAAAATTTGAAGCCCAATTTCTCCCGATTCAGAAAACGCCCCATATGGGGGTGAAAAGTGCTCTGCTGGCGCACTACAGGTCTCAGAAGAGGAGTTACAAATTTTGCTCTGGGGACATGCCGCATTTCGGAAGCCCCTATGGTGCCAGGACAGTAAAAAAAAAAAAAAAAACATGGCATACATTTTGGAAACTAGACCCCTTGGGGAACGTAACAGTGTTACAGTGAGTACTTACACCTCACAGGTTTTTTGAAAAGTGGGCCATAAATTGAAAAATTAGATTTTTTTACAGTAAAATGCTGGGGTTACCCAATTATTAACATTTTCACAAGGGGTAATATGAGGAATTGGGTTACACATTTTGGAGGGCTTTTCCCCCTGACTATAAAAATACATCCACATATGGGGTAACGTGCTGGACGGGCGCACAACAAGGCTCAGAAGTCATAGAGGTCACTTTGTATTTGTGACCTTTGGCATATCAGTAGCTGACGGTTACATACATTCCGAGGAAAATACAAAAATGAAACACCCACATGTGACACCATTACAGAAAGTACCCACCCTGAGGAATGGGTATAGGGGTAAAGAGGACATTTTTAATGCACAGGTGTTTCCTAAATTTATTTTCCAGGAATGGATGAAGGGTAGCTTTTGAATATTGCAATTTTCAACCTATACTCTGCTTCATTTTTCTGGGAACAACTAACATGTGACTCCGAATTGTCGCCTGGAAATACGACAGAGCTCAGCGAGAACTCTTTGCATTTGAGGCGGATGTTTGTTACGGACCTAACAGTTACATACATTCAGAGGAAAATACAAGAAAGGAACACCCACATGTGAGCCTATTACAAACAGTACACCCCCTAAGGAAGGTGTATAGGGTGAAGTGGAGATTTGGAACAGACGGGTGTTCCCTTCATTTATTTTCCAGGAATGGATGAAGTGTACTATGGGGGGGAAAAAAATTGCAATTTTAGAACTGATATGCCAATTATTTTCCCAGAATGATGACCCAGAGTACAGCCAAAAGTAAAAATGATGCCCGCCCCAAACCCTATACTCTGAATCCTCATTCTGGGAAGGGGATATGTGGGGCCGTCCCTATTCTATTACCTCAAATGCGCAACCCGCTCAGGTGGAGAGAGAGAGCGTTGCGCATTTGAGGCAACTGCAAACCTCCAATGCTGTTGACTCTGTGTCCCATGACCCATTTTTGGGGGACAAAGATATTATGAGGGGCATTGGGAAAGAGGTTTTGGGTTTGATTTTTTGGGGGTAGGGTATTTTGGTATAAAATTTGGAAGATAATGTACCCTGGACTGGTACATTGGAGCCGAATTCTGGGGAATGAAATTTAGGGCAAAGGATGGAAAATTTAGTACTCCATGGAAGTGTGATACTCCCTGAAGCAGCCTATGCAGAGGCCCGGATGATCGGGGCAAGTGTCACACTGAATGGTGGTGTCCCTCCGTCTCCCCTTCCTGTGACACACTCTGCATCTTTTCTGGGTTCGTCCCGACCTTCCAGTGTTGGGGATCACACATGGAAAGTGTTGGCCGGGGACGATCCGGGGACCTAAAGTTCCAGAGGTGCTCTGACCCGCTCTTTGGCGATCACCATAGATGAGGGCCTTTAGAACTACCTCTTGGTACTCCAGGTATGTCCCTGTGTTGCCAGCGTTCTGGTACAGTATAAAAGAGTTGTACATGGCAACCTGTACCATGTAGACCGCAACCTTTTTATACCATACGCGTGTTTTCCGCATGGCATTATATGGCTTGAGGACTTGATCAGAAAGATCAACTCCCCCCATATACCGATTGTAGTCCAGAATACAATCGGGCTTGAGGACCGGTCCCGCGGTACCTCGCACAGGGACAGGGGTGCTGCCATTCCCATGAATTGTGGTGAGCATAAGGACATCCCTCTTGTCCTTATACCGGACCAACAACAGGTTCTCATGGGAAAAGGCACGGGACTCACCCCGGGGGATAGGAGCATGTAGGGAATGATGGGGCGGAAGGCCTCTTTGATTCTTCCGGACTGTCCCACAAGCGACCGTGGATCTGGCGGCGAGGGATGAAAAGAGAGGGATACTAGTATAAAAGTTATCCACGTAAAGGTGGTAACCTTTATCTAGCAATGGGTGCAAAAGGCCCCAAACGATTTTCCCGCTAACACCCAGAGTGGGGGAACAATCTGGGGGTTCAATGCGGGAATCTCGTCCCTCATACACCATAAACTTGCAAGTGTACCCGGAGGTACTCTCGCAAAGTTTATACATCTTCACGCCATACCGCGCTCGCTTGGTCGGGATGTATTGCCGGAAGCTGAGTCTCCCCTTGAAGCTGATGAGCGACTCATCAATAGAGACCTCCCGCCCCAGGACATAGGCCTCCCAAAATCTGGCCCCGAAGTGATTGATGACCGGCCTGATTTTATACAGGCGGTCATACGCGGGATCAGTTCGGGGGGGGACATGCCGCATTATCAGCATAATGCAAACATCTCCGAATGGCCTCGAACCGGGAACGTGTCATGGCCATACTGTAGAGGGGTGTCTGGTAAAAGACGTCCCCACTCCAATATTGCCTGATACAGGGTTTTTTAACTATACCCATATGCAGCGCAAGGCCCCAAAAGGTCCTCATTTCGGCTGCATCGACTGGAGTCCAGCCGCCGGGTCTAGCTAAAAGTGAGCCCGGGTTAGCGGCGACGAACTGTTGGGCGTACAGATTCGTCTGTGTAACCATCAAATTAACAAAGTCGTCACTGAAAAAATGACCGAAAAAGTCCTTTTCAGTGAACCCGGCGATGTTAATTTTGATTCCTGAGTCGCCAACAAACTCAGGAATCACGGGCTCGTGGTCCGCTGGCTCAGCCCAGTCAAGTTCTCCGGTACGAGGTACCAGTGACCTTGGCAGGGGGGCTTCACTAGTATGAGCGCCAGGGGGACTCATACTAGCATGGGGCACAGGCTCAAGGACAGAGGAGGTTTGCGGCACCGCATGGCGGCGAGTTCGCCGCCTTGGTGGCTCATCATCTGAACTAGATGATGAGGAGGACGATGAAATAAGGAAGGTGGGGTCTTCATCGTCCTCTGAGATGCTTTCAGAGTCGGAGGCAATTAGGTCATATGCCTCCTCCGCCGAAAACACTCTGCGGGCCATTTCCCTACTCTAATGGGGATACGGGTATGTGTGTGTGTGGGGGGGAAAACTTTATTGGTGTGTGTGCTGCGTGTGGTGTGGTGCGATACTACCTCCCTAACCCGCCCTAACCCGCCCTAGCCTAACCTAACTAAACTAACCCGCCCTAACAGAAAAAAATATAAAATAAAAAGGGGACTTTTAAAAAAAAGGGGGACTTCTAGCGCAAAAAAAAAACCCTGCACCAAAAAAATAAGCGTTTATCTAATCAGTGGTGTGCGCACTGATTAGCGCTTGTGGCGGCAGGGGGCGCAGAAGTCAGTGGGGGGTCCAGCCACTCAGCCCAGGACAGTGGCTGGTGGCTTGTTCACAGACCCCCACACAAAAAACCCGAAAAAATAAATAAAAAAACTCTTTACCCCGAAAAAAATGCACCCGCCTGAACCAAAAAAAAAAACGCTGATCAGTGATAAATCACCGACAGCGGTGGGACAGGCTGCACACACAGGTACGGTCCGTCCACACAGTACACGCCTGCTACTGGTGGCACGGACCGCCTATGGGTGCAAAAAAAAATCCGCGTTAACCGAAAAAGGTGCCTTTACCACAAAAAAAAAGCTGATCAGTGATAAATCACTGACAGCGGTGAGGCACGCCGCACACACAGGTACGGTCCGGCCACACAGTACACGCCTGCTACTGGTGGCACGGACCGCCTATGGGGGCAAAAACACGCTAGAAAACCCGAAAAAAAGCGCCGGCACCACAAAAAAAAACGCTGATCAGTACTACGGGACTGATCAGCGGCGGGTGGGCTTTAACAAACGGTGGCGGACCGCTCTTTTATAACTAAGAGGGTCCGCACACACGCTTAGTGAAAAAAAAAAAAAAAAAAAGATCTGCGCCAAAAAAAAAGGCTGACGGCAGACCGCAGCGACCCAGCAGGGCCGGGGTCACGCAGCTAAAGGTGCTACGGACCCACGGACACCCACTGAGGTACGCCAAAAAAAAAAAATTAAAAACTATTTTTTTTTTTTAACCCTAACCTGTCCCTACCTAATCTAAAGCTATCCCTGGGGATTTCTGTGCCAAGGGGCCACAGAAAGGGGGCAAGGGGCACTTTTTTTTTACTGAGGGGATGGTGGGCAGCACGGGGCTCCGTCCTGCACACCAGATCTCTGTGGAATGGTGGGCAGAACGGAGCAACGTGCTCCTAGCCCACCAGATCCCCTCCCATTACATTGTGATTGGTGTGGCCACTTTGGCCACCCAATCACAACTGTACTGAGGGGGTGGCCACAATGCCAGCCCCCAGTACAGCATGGATGGTGATTGGTGGTGTATACTACACCACCAGTCACCATCTATATCCAGGTCACAGGGTCACACGTGACCCTGATGACCTGGAACCGCTGCAGAACGCCGGTTAGTAGTTACCGGCGTCCTGCAGCGATCGCCGGTAAAGGAGGTCCTCCGGACCTCCTCCGGCACACTGCCAGGATGTCTGCTGATAGAAATCAGCAGACATCCGGCTCCGATCCCCGCCCGGCGAGCGGCGGGGAACGGAATCGCAGCGCATCGCTCGTCTGAATTGACGAGCGATGCGCCGCGATCGCCGACATGGGGGGTCATCATGACCCCCCTGGGCGATATGCCCCGATGCCTGCTGATCGATTTCAGCAGGCATCGGGCGCCGGCTCCGCTCCAGATGGTTGCGGGGGGCCGGCAAAACACATGACGTTCTCATACGTCATGTGTCCTTAAGGACTCGGACATGGAGACGTATGAGAACGTCATGTGTCCTTAAGGGGTTAAATGTAAGGGGTTATGAAACCCTCTTGGGTACTGTGAATGACTGATCCAGACTCATTCTGTGTCTTTCACAAACTACTTGCCTCCCTGGTGCCTCAGGCCTTAGGCTTATAATTTTTTGAAGTTTAGCAGTAGCTAAATACATGCTTAATGCAAATGTAAACATTGATCTTTAAATGTAAGGGGTTATGAATAGTGTTGAGCGGCATAGGCCATATTCGAATTCGCGAATATTCGCGAATATATGGACGAATATTCGTCCTATATTCGCGAATATTCGCATATTCGGAATATTCTCGTTTTATTTTCGTATATGCAAAAAATTCGTGCATGCGAAAATTAACATATGCGAAAATGTGCATATACAAAAATTAGCATAAGCGAAAATTCGCATATGCGAAGATTAGCATATGCTGATTTTCGCATATGCGAAAATTTGCACGCCAGTCTCACACAGTAGTATTAGAGCCTTCTTTACACCACACAAGCTGGAAGCAGAAAGGGATGATCACTGTGATGTGCACTGTAAAAAAAACAAAAAAAACGAATATTCGTAATTACGAATATATAGTGCTATATTCGCGAATATGCGATATTCGCGAATAAAATTTGCATTTCGAATATTCGCGAGCAACACTAGTTATGAAAACCTCTTGGGTACTGCAAATGCATGCTCCAGACTCATTCTGTGTCTTTCAGGAACTACTTGCCTCACTGGTGCCTCTGGCCTTGGGCCTTACATTTTTGGATATTTAGCAGTAGCTAAATACATGCTTAATGCAAATTTCAACAATGATCGTTAAATTCTCGGCGCTTTGCCATAGCCTTCTCCTACCCCGCCTGGGCTGATCCGAGGACCTCACTAACCAACTCACTAACTAATCCAATCGCTTATAGCGACGGGCGGTGTGTACAAAGGGCAGGGACTTAATCAACGCCAACTTATGACCCTCACTTGCTGGTAATTCCTCGTTTTAAGGTTAAATATTAAATAAATAATAGAGACACGCTAATCTGTTCAGTGGAGCGCTAGTGCGGTCCAGGACATCTGAGGCCATAACACACCTGTTATTGCTCGATCTCGCAATTGATCGGGCAAGGTAAGGGGTTATTAAAGCCTCTTGGGTACTGCTGAGGCCTACTCCTGACTCCTCCTGGTGCAATGTATGGGGTAATTAAACACTCTTGGGTAGTGTTATTGTTAAATTTACTGATAATTTTATCAGTTATAAAATTGAATTTTGCAGAATGCTAACCGTTACACAACGGAACGCTTGTTGCGTGTGATTTTTTAAATGAAAATAAAAAAAACGGACAGGGATTAACTCTGCTTCATCATTTTGGGCAAAAAAAAGTCCTTTGGTGATCTGATCTTTTGGAGACAGATGCACTTACACACATATTGAATTAGTTTTTGTACAAAAATTTCAAACATTGTGTGGTTTATTATTTTTGAGAAGAATGTCTTTGGGTGGTCCACCGTCCTGCATTATAGAGACTTGTGAACTGTTGGATTTGCGCTTGTTCTTACACAAAGGTATTTCTTTAAAACATTTCTAAAATGTTGTTGTTTTTGGAGGGGATTGTGAAGCCTGGGTGTGTACTGGTGCATCAGCCAACTCCAGGCTGTGTCCTTCAGGCGATATATGGGTTCCTGATGCCGCAGAGGTGGGGCCTGGGTCTGGAAAGTTCTAATTTTTGGACAGCGGGTGCTACCTATGAGAAATCTTTGTCAAAAATTTCATATATTGTGTTTTTTTTTTGGGGGGGGATTGTGAAGCCCTGGTGTGTACTCTTGCATCAGCCAACTCCAGGCTGTGTCATGCAGGCAATATATAGGTTACTGATGCCGCAGGGGTGGGGCCTGGTTCTCTAAATTTCAAATTTTTGGATAGCAGGTGCTACCAATGAGAAATCTTTGACAAAAATTTTTCATTGTGTTGTTTTTGGAGGGGGGTTTGTGAGGCCCTGGTGTGTACTGGTGCATCAGCCAACTCCAGGCAATATATGGGTTACTGATACCGCTGTGGGGCCTGGGTCTGGTAATTTCAAATTTTCTCATGAGTAGCACCCGCTATCCAAAATCTTTTTCAAAAATTTCAAAAATTGTGGTGTTTTTTGGGGGGGATTGTGAAGCCCTGGTGTAAACTCTTGCATCAGCCAACTCCAGGCTGTGTCATTCAGGCAATATATGGGTTACTGATGCCGCTGTGGGGCCTGGGTCTGTTAATTTCAAATTTTCTCATGGGTAGCACCCGCTATCCAAAATCTTTTTCAAAAATTTCAAAAATTGTGGTGTTTTTGGTGGGGATTGTGAAGCCCTGGTGTGAACTCGTGCATCAGCCAACTTCAGGATGGGTCATTCAGGCAATATATGGGTTACTGATGCCGCTGTTGGGCCTGGGTCTGGTAATTTCAAATTTTCTCATAGGTAGCACCCGCTATCCAAAATCTTTTCCATACATTTCTAAAATTGTGGTGTTTTTTTGGGGGGATTGTGAAGCCCTGGTGTGTACTCGTGCATCAACCAACTACAGTTTGTGTCATTCAGGCAATATATGGGTTACTGATGCCGCTGTTGGGCCTGGGTCTGGTAATTTCAAATTTTCTCATAGGTAGCACCCGCTATCCAAAATCTTCGATTTAAATTTCTTAATTCATCTTTTAATCTTAGGGATTGTGAAGGCCTAGTGCCTACTCATGCTGCTGGCAACTCTAGGCTGTGCCATTCATTCACTATATGGTCTCCTCATGCTGCCAACACCTCCACGCTGTGTCATTCAGCCACTATATGGTCTCCTCATGCTGACAACATGTCCATGCTGTGTAATTCAGCCACTATATGGTGTCCTCATGCTGCTAACACCTCCTTGCTGTGTCATTCAGCCACTATATGGTCTCCTCATGCTGACAACACCTCCATGCTGTGTCATTCAGCCACTATATGGTCTCCTCATGCTGACAACATGTCCATGCTGTGTCATTCAGCCACTATATGGTGTCCTCATGCTGCTAACACCTCCATACTGTGCCATGCAGCCACTATATGGTGTCCTCATGCTGCCAACACCTCCACGCTGTGTCATTCAGCCACTATATGGTGTCCTCATGCTTCAGCTTCATCCAAGCTGTGTCATTCAGCCACTATATGGTGTCCTCATACTGCCAACACCTCCACACTGTGCCATTCAGCCACTATATGGTGTCCTCATGCTGCCAACAACTCCACACTGTGCCATTCAGCCACTATATGGTGTCCTCACGCTGTCAACACCTCCACACTGTGCCATTCAGCCACTATTTGGTGTCCTCATGCTGCCAACACCTCCACACTGTGCCATTCAGCCACTATATGGTGTCCTCATGCTGCCAACACCTCCATTCTGTGTCATTCAGCCACTATATGGTGTCCTCATGCTTCAGCCTCATCCAAGCTGTGTCATTCAGCCACTATATGGTGTCCTCATGCTGCCAACACCTCCACGCTGTGCCATTAAGCCACTATATGGTGTCCTCATGCTGCCAACACCTCCACGCTGTGCCATTCAGCAACTATATGGTGTCCTCATGCTGCCAACACCTCCATTCTGTGTCATTCAGCCACTATATGGTGTCCTCATGCTTCAGCCTCATCCAAGCTGTGTCATTCAGCCACTATATGGTGTCCTCATGCTGCCAACACCTCCACGCTGTGCCATTTAGCCACTATATGGTGTCCTCATGCTGCCAACACCTCCACGCTGTGCCATTCAGCAACTATATGGTGTCCTAATGCTGCCAACACCTCCATTCTGTGTCACTCAGCCACTATATGGTGTCCTCATGCTTCAGCCTCATCCAAGCTGTGTCATTCAGCCACTATATGGTGTCCTCATGCTGCCAACACCTCCACGCTGTGCCATTCAGCCACTAAATGGTCTCCTCATGCTGCCAACACCTCCTCGCTATGTTATTCAGTCACTATATGGTCTCCTGACACTGATGCCACCACCAGGCTCTGTCATTGTGCTGCTGTGCGGCAGTGATTCTAAAAGCGATGCCTGTAATCTGCATGTTATTCTGAATAACAGTATTATTTCACTACCCCATCACACTCCATATGCGTTTTAGAACACAGCAAAGTGTTCTATACCCCTATAGAGGCTGTATGTAGGTTAGAAATATCCTTTTTTTATATAGATTCGCCGCAAAAAAATTTGAATCGAAACAAACTTTTTCGGAAAATTTGGCGAATCGGCCGAATCGAATTTTTGAAAAGTTCGCTCATCTCTAGTTATAACCTTTGTTGTAACGTCTCTTAGCATAAGATTTTTTAAGAATGGAGCGTGGAGTATGGGATTTGGAAATACGCTGTGGCCAGTTGAACACTGTATTCTATTTGTAATTCTTCAAATCTCTTAAATATTTGGTTTGCTTGGTTTCTACAATTAATGTTTCTACATCTAAGTAGTGTACTATTTTGTACCTGTTAATCTGTCAAGGGCCTACATTTTGTGAAAGTCCAGGCAAAAGTAATCACCGGCTGGTGTTTTACTCCAAAATGTTTTTCAAGTGTACTGTAGTGCATTTTTCTACCCTCATAAGTGCATACCACATACCTACATGTAAGTACTGTACCATTTTGTACCTGTTAATTTGTCAAGGGCCTAGATACTGTGAAAGGCCAGGCAAAAGTACTCACCTGCTGATGTTCTAGACAAATATGTTTTAAGCGTAGTGAAGAATATTGTACTCCCCTCATATAAGCACTATGTCAGGTAGAGATGTGCCAAGACGTACTCAGAGGAGTGGCAAAGGCCTAAAAACAACAGGTGCAGGCAGAGGTCGCAGCAGACTAGGGGTGAGTGGTAGCAGGAGTTGCAGCGAGAGGCCTGAGCTCCCAGTATCGGCTAGCAGTCCTGTCTCGACCAGCAACTCATCTGCCATCATCGATTGGTTAACACGGTCATCCACTTCATCACAAGTGACATGTGATACCCCCAGTCAACAGTAGGTGGGTTCCTCAGACACAACCCTCAGATGGCATGGCCCGGGAGCAGTCCCTGTCCTCCCATTGCCTCTTTCCTATGCTGTCCCCTCCCCTAAAATAGTATCTTATGTTGTGGGTTCAGCTCCACTATTCAGTGAGAACAATCTAATAGAGGATAGTTAGCAGCTACTGCCCAGCCAAGAAGTGGAGGAGACATCCGCTGCCTCCTCTGCAAAGCAGGCAAGTAGTGATGAGGAGAGTGATGTGGGGGGCAGTGTTGCAAGTGTTCAGGGTCCTGAGGAAGACACTGTTGAGGAACCTGAGGAGGACATCAGTGACATGCAAACACTTGTTGATGATGATGAAGCCGATCGCAATTGGAAGCCGGGTGCAGAAGGGGCTTCATCATCAGGTTACCCGTGAGGCAGCAGGTGAGCCAGCAAGGTGTTAGCATGGTTGGCAGTCAGCATGGTGGCAGAAGTGGAAATTCTGGAGCCAAACGGGCCCGGGGGAGCCTACCTTCTCGGGAGGTAGTGGAACAGGGGTTCCTGGAGACGGCAGCAGTAGCAGTCAATTAGTACGGACTGTTGGTGGAAAAATTAGCCACTCGGCGGTGTGGCAGTTTTTCATCAAGCATCCGGAGGAGGTTAACATAGCCACATGCAAGATATGTTGGCAGAAGGTAAAGTGAGGCCAGGGTCTCAATGTTGGCACCACAGCCCTGCGTGAACATATGCTTCGCCACCATACAGCGGCCCGGGAGAACCGTGGCTCCGATGTAGTGGTCCAGCTTGCTGCATCACCCAGTGGCAATGCCGCTCCATGTTTCAGCCAGCCAAGGCTTCGCTCACTTAGCCGAAGGGAGCTGTGTGTCATACCCTCCTTCTGTCGCTCCAGATGCTCCTGCTCCTCCTACTTTTAGTCTGTCATTCCGCCAAGAATCCATCGGCGAAGCCATGTCCAAGAGACAACAGTATGCACCCACTCTTCCAACGGTGCAGAAGCTGAATGTGCTCCTGTCCAAGTTTCTGGTGCTGCAGTCCCTCCCTTTTCAAGGGGTGGACTCTGCACCTTTCAGAGAACAGATGGCTTGTGCCGAGTGGAGGGGAAGAGTGGCAAGCCGTCATTTCTTTGCAAAGAAGGCAGTGTCAGCCCTGCACAATTTTGTGATAGAGAAGGTGGGCCAGTCCTTGAGCTTGTCGGTGTGTACCAAAGTGCACGGCAGCACCGACATCTGGATCTGTAACAATGGTCTGGCCCAAAATATATCCTTTACGGCTCACTGGATAAATGTGGTTCCTGCACAGCCATAACAACAACTTGGACAGGTCACGCCTCTTCCTCCTCCACACTCTCAGGTCGTTGGTCCTGTGACAATGTGCGACTCCGCCCCCTCATCCTCCACCGTATCCTTAGCCTCCACTGCCCAGACAGGTCTCAGTGGCCTTTCAGCATACCATGTGTGCAGGGCACGGCGGTGTCAAGCTGTTCTTCACATGGTTTGCCTTGGTGAACGGAGTCATACAGGGGAAGAACTGCTAAAAGTAATTCGTAAAGAAATCGGAGCATGGCTTACTCCATGAAAACTGGAAATGGGAACCATGGTGACTGACAACGGGAAGAACATATTGTCTGCACTACGACAAGGAAGGCTGAGCCATGCGCCCTGCATGGCACACGTGTTCAGTCTGGTTGTCAAGCGGTTCCTAAAGTGTTCCCCCCATTTGCAAGACATCCTAACAATGGGAAGGAAACTTTGCATGCACTTCAGCCACTCATACACTGCAAATCACACCCTCCTTGAGGTGCAGCATCAGAACAGTATCCTCCAACATAGTCTGATTTGCGATGTTGCCACACGTTGGAATTTCACCCTCCATATGTTGGACCGACTATACGAGCAGAAAAAAGCCATCACCGATTTCTTGATGATCCAAGCGGATACGGGTACTCCCCTGTGTGATTTCAATGTCAACCAGTGGCAGCTCATACGTGGCACCTTCCGTTTGCTCAGGCCCATTGAGGAAGCCACATTATTAATCAGTAACCAGGATTACAGGATGAATTACATCATTCCACTGCTTCATTTCCTACAACACGTGTTGGAAACGATAGCTGGTCAGGGCACTGGAGACGTGGCGTCTCACGGCCACATAAGCCCTGCGGGGGCTGAACTGGAGGAGGAGGGGGAGGGGCACAGTGGAGCACAGTTTAGGTTTTGGCAAATGGGTGGTTTTTCTAGTCATCTGACAGGAGAGGAGGAGCAGGAGCAGCCAGAGGAGCTAGTGGGTTATGAATAGTGTTGAGCAGCATAGGCCATATTAGAATTCGCGAATATTCGCGAATATATGGACGAATATTCGCATATTCGTAATATCCTCGTTTTATTTTCGCATGCGCGAACAAATCGCGTATGCGAAAATTTGCATCAAAATTAGCATAAATGAAAATTAGCATATGCGCAAATTAGCATATGCGAAAATTTGCACGCCAGTTTCACACAGTACTATTAGAGCCTTCTTTACACCACACAAGCTGGAAGCAGAGAGGGATGATCACTGTGATGTGTACTGTGAAAAAAAAAAAAAAAAAAACAATATTCGTAATTACGAATATATAGTGCTATATTCGCGAATATTCGTGAATTTGCGAATATGCGATATTCGTGAATAAAATTCGCTTTGCGAATATTCGCGAGCAACACTAGTTATGAATAAGGCAAGACAGAGTACCCAGACACACCGTGGCAGTATACAGTGGAGACGGAGGCAGGGAGTCTCTCTGAGTCACTTTCACAAATAGCACGATGCAGGCTCATTTGCTTGCGTAGTGACTCTTAATTGTCACCATTCGGCAGCGGGATGACTTCTAGCTCTCCAGCTTTTTGGAACCTCGCTACCGGCACAAAATAGGGTCCTTTTTTACACCCACGGAGAGGGAGGACAAATTGACCTACTACAGAGACATCCTACATATTCAGTTGGCCTATGCCTATCGGGGCCATCGTCCATCCTCTCGTAAGTCTGAATCGGGGGACCCTCTGTGCTCACCTTCCACTGCCATTGCTGCTGGGGAGGGGTGGGGTGGCAGGGGCAGTATCAGCTCCATCAGTCTACAGCTGCTGATGAGTAGCTTTCTTCACTCGCATAATGAAGCAAATTGTCAGCAGCAAGTAGACCTGGAGCACCACTGGTGTGGTGCTGTGCGGCGTCCGTTGCTGCCGTGGCGCCGTGTCTGCGGGGGGGGGGGGGGGGGGTCGCGGCCCATAGACTGGTTTGTGTGACATTGGGGCCGCTCTGCCAGTGGGTCGTTCCCCCCTGTGGGCACTGGTGTCGCGGCGGTGGTGGTCGCAGCCCGATGCTGCGCCATTTTATGCTAGGGACGTTAGGGACACACTCTATATAGGTGGCCTTGACGTGGCGAGTGGGCTTGTACTTTTTGATCAAAAATGTATACTAACAACCTGTTAGTCTTTGATATTGTGCTGACAAGCAATCAGATCATTATACAAGATTGTAGATGTGCACCATGTCTGTTTTTCTACCCGAATTCACACTCAACCAGCAGGTGGTGGCATACCTTTATATGCCCATGCCAACTCACCTTGAAGATCCGCTGGACTTCTGGGCAGCCAAACTTGATTTGTGGCCACAACTAGCAGAGTTTGCCTGGAAAAGCAGTCCTGCCCGGCCAGTAGTGTGCCATCAGATCGGATGTTTAGTGCGGTGGGGGCCATAGTCACCCCAAGGAGAACACGAAAAATGCGGAGAGACTGATCTTTATGAAAATGAATCAGGCACCCACCAATGCCTGACACATCAGAGTAGATTGACCATGGTGCCACACCAACACTTCACAAATATGTACAATTCAAAGCAGATTTATGGTGCTGCTCCCCAGTTACAAACATTCCTCCGCATTAGACCTTTTTTCACCCATCTTCGTCACTGGGTACTGGTATTGCCACCCACCGGACCACTCTGTCACCGGGTCACTTTCAGGACTCCTGATGCTGCTGCTGCCACCTCCAGGCTGTCTCATTCTGCCACCATATGTCCTCCTCATGCTGCTGCCAACTCCAGGCTGTGCCATTTAGCCACTGTATGGTCTCCTCATGCTTCAGCCACCTTCAGGCTGTGCCATTCAGACACTATATGGTCTCCTCAAGCTTCAGCCACCTCCAGGCCGTGCCATTCAGACACTATATGGTCTCCTCATGCTTCACCACCTCCAGGCTGTGCCATTCAGCCACTATATAGTCTCCTCATGCTTCAGTCACCTCCGGGCTGTGCCATTCAGCAACTATATGGTCTCCTCATGCCTCAGCCACCTCCAGGCTGTGCCATTCAGCCACTATATGGTCTCATCATGCTTTAGCTACCTCCAGCCTGTGCAATTCAGACACTATATGGTCTCCTCATGCTTCAGCCACCTCTAGGCTGTGCCATTCAGCCACTATTTTGTCTCCTCATTCTTAAGCCACCTTCAGGCTGTGCCATTAAGCCAATGTATGGTCTCCTCATGCTTCAGCAACCTCCAGGCTGTGCCATTTAGGCACTATATGGTCTCCTCATGCTTCAGCCAACTCAAGGCTGTGCCATTCAGCCACTATATGGTCTCCTCACGCTTCAGCCAACTTCAGGCTGTGCCATTCAGCCACTATATGGTCTCCTCATGCTTTAGCCACCTCCAGGCTGTGCCATTCAGCCACTATATGGTTTACTGATGCTGCTGGGCCTGGGCCATTACCCAAAAATATTTTATGGTAGCACTAACTATCATAATTCTTCAATTTCAATTTTAAATTCTGATTTACGACGTTGCCACACGTTGGAATTTCACCCTCCATATGTTGGACCGACTATATGAACAGGAAAAAGCCATCACCGATTTCTTGATGATCCAAGCGGATACGGGTACTCCCCTGTGTGATTTCAATGTCAACCAGTGGCAGCTCATACGTGACACCTGCCGTTTGCTCAGGCCCTTTGAGGAAGCCACATTATTAGTCAGTCACCAGGATTACGGGATGAATTACATCATTCCACTGCTTCATTTCCTACAACACGTGTTGGAAACGATAGCTGGTCAGGGCACTGGAGACGTGGCGTCTCACGGCCACATAAGCCCTGTGGGGGCTGAACTGGAGGAGGAGGGGGAGGGGCACATTTACGAAAAATGTGGCGAGACGGATCTTTGTGAAGATGAATCAGGCACCCACCAATGCCTGACACATCAGAGTAGATTGACCATGGTGCCACACCAACACTTCACAAATATGTACAGTGCAAAGCAGATTTATGGTGCTGCTCCCCAGTTACAAACATTCCTCCGCATTAGACCTTTTTCCACCCATCTTCGTCACTGGGTACTGGTATTGCCACAAATCGGACCACTCTGTCACTGGGTCACTTTCAGGACTCCTGATGCTGCTGCTGCCACCTCCAGGCTGTCTCATTCTGCCACCATATGTCCTCCTCATGCTGCTGCCAACTCCAGGCTGTGCCATTTAGCCACTGTATGGTCTCCTCATGCTTCAGCCACCTTCAGGCTGTGCCATTCAGACACTATATGGTCTCCTCATGCTTCAGCCACCTCCAGGCTGTGCCATTCAGCCACTATATGGTCTCTGCATGCTTCACCACCTCCAGGCTGTGCCATTCAGCCACTATATAGTCTCCTCATGCTTCAGCCACCTCCGGGCTGTGCCATTTAGCAACTATATGGTCTCCTCATGCCTCAGCCACCTCCAGGCTTTGCCATTCAGCCACTATATGGTCTCCTCATGCTTTAGCCACCTCCAGCCTGTGCAATTCAGACACTATATGGTCTCCTCATGCTTCAGCCACCTCCAGGCTGTGCCATTCAGCCATTATTTTGTCTCCTCATCCTTAAGCCACCTCCAGGCTGTGCCATTAAGCCAATGTATGGTCTCCTCATGCTTCAGAAACCTCCAGGCTGTGCCATTTAGGCACTATATGGTCTCCTCATGCTTCAGCCAACTCCAGGCTGTGCCATTCAGCCACAATATGGCCTCCCCATGCTTCAGCCAACTCCAGGCTGTGCCATTCAGCCACTATATGGTCTCCTCATGCTTTAGCCACCTCCAGGCTGTGCCATTCAGCCACTATATGGTTTACTGATGCTGCTGGACCTGGGCCATTACCCAAAAATATTTTATGGTAGCACTAGCTAACATAATTCTTCAATTTAAATTTTAAAATTCATCTTTTAATCTTAGGGATTGTGAAGCCCTATTGTCTACTCATGCTGCTAGGCTGTGACATTCAGCTACTATATGGTTTACTGATGCTGCTGGGCCTGGGACATTACCTAAAAATATTTTATGGTAGCACTAGCTACCATAAATCTTCAATTTAAATTAAAAAATCCATCTTTTAATCTTAGGGATTGTGAAGTCCTATTGTCTACTCATGCTGCCGCCCGCTATACGCTGTGCCATTCAGCTACTATATGGTTTACTGATGCTGCTGGGCCTGGGACATTACCTAAAAATATTTTATGGTAGCACTAGCTACCATAAATCTTCAATTTAAATAAAAAAAATCATCTTTTAATCTTAGGGATTGTGAAGCCCTATTGTCTACTCATGATGCCGCTAGCTTTAGGCTGTGTCATTGTGCCACCATATGGTCTCCTTATGCTGTTGGTACCTTAAATTAAACTTTTACAATTTTAATATATCTAAAAACTTCAATTTAATTTTTCAAAAATATCTTTAATCTTCTATATTGTGAGGCCCTATGGTTTTTTCAGGCTGTTGCCACCTCCAGACTGGGTCATTCTGCCACTATATGGTCCCTTTGTGCTTCTGCCACCTCTAGCCTCTGTCATTGTGCTGCCATGTGACTCCTTGTTAGATTGGGTTTTGTGGTCATACAGTATTAGTTCAAAGTAAACACCGGGACATTAAACTTGGGAATCTAATATAAATCCTAAATTTAAATTTAAAAAAATTGATGTAATTTTTTCAAGACTGAGGCCCTATGGTCGTGGACGTCATGTTACCTGTGAAATGATCACAAGAATCCAATGAAACAGGTCGGAGCAATAACAATGAACCATAACTGATTAAATGAAACATTAGCACTTTCATAGTCATGGGGGCACTGAGAGGCAGGGGCTGGAACAGGTGGTATCTCGCCTGTCGGACGACCACCAGCTCGATGCTCACCAGAATGGGTACTCAAAAATTTTAAATAAATTCAAATTAAAATAAATAAAAATTACAAAAAAATCTCTTTATTCTCTTTAATTTTGACACCATATGGTCTCCCTGCTGCCACATTGATGCTCTGTATCTGTGATTCTAATAGCAATGGCTGTAATCTGCATGTCATACTGAATAACAGTATTATTTCACTGACACAGCACACTCCCTATGCGTGTTAGGACAAGTGCAGTACACCCCTATTGAGGCTCTCTGTAGGCCATAAATATCCATTTATAATAGTGATTCACCGTGAATAAGTTCGACACAAACCCAATTTTTTCGGATGATTCCGTGAATTGGCCAAATAAAATTTTTCTAAAGTTTCCTTTTCTCTAGATATCATCATCTATTTCTTAGGGCTGATTGTTTATGGCTTATTTTCACCTCTATGTCTGCTTTAATAGAAATAAATTATCTGTACATTGACTAAAAGGAACTGTTTCATCTTGACAACCTCTATTTATATGGAATATGAGGACATATGGATATGACATAGAACGACCTTTATGAGCCACATTAAAGAAGGGCTAACAAGCAGCAGCTTTTGCTTTGCTCAAGAGGAGCCATTCATGTATTACATGTGCCATCCATTTACCACCTGATTAACCTCCCTCTCCATCCTGGTGAATCAGCGATCTGCTGGGGTCAAACCTGACAAAACTTTAATGGTTTGCTAGTGATCACATGTGATAGCTAATCTCTATAGGCCGAGCCACAGAATAAGGTATAAGTCTTTGATCGAAGGAGGGGGCCCATACCCTCTGTAGCGTGCGCTCCTCTCTGAGAGCTGGGGTGCCGGGCCAGAGATTAAGGGGGTCCTAGCGCTCAGTGCCACTGTGATCAAACATTTATCCCATATCCTGTGGATAGGGGATAAGTTGTTCCCGCTTGACTATCCCCTTAAAGTCAATGAGAATTACGCATACTGCATAACTTCCCCACATTGACTACTTTCGGCTTTACCGGAAAAATCAGAAGTAAGGAGATAGGCCAACCCATTTCATATTACAATTTGGCATGATAATCACCCCATGTAAAAGACCCCTTATCACAGCTGTATACTTATGAAGCAATATAAAATTGCAGACAAGTCTTTAACTGCTCAACAGCTTTCATTTTTGTGAAGATATTCAGTTTATGGGACATTGGACATGACAGAGAATAGCATATCTAAGTAAGTGCATGGCTCAAAGCTATGGTGCTGATAAATTAAAGTGGATGCATACTCACCCCATAGGAACTAGCTCATACAGCCAAGTGACTGGAAAGTAAGTTCTTGTAAAAGGTTTCTGGATTTCTTTTTTGGTGTCTAGAAAAAGAAAACATTAGATTACAAATAAATAATAATTACATTTGTTTTACAAATAAAACCTTCTGCTGCTCCCTCAGTGCTGCCTCTCCTGTTCTCCAGCCCTGGTCTTCTTCATGGTTTTGGTGCATAACACGTCACACTGCGTCTGCCTGGGAATGTGATAGGATGAGGGGTAGTGTGATGTATCAAGGCTTCTTTGTGGCCCGTTACATCACACTTCTGAGGCGGGACATCGATGCAGCTGGCGATTACCAGTGTGCAGTGCGATGTGTCAGGCCACAAAACCAAAAAGAAGACTGGGGTCGGAGAACAGAAGAGAAATATCATCGGCACTGGGGAAGTGGCGGTAGGTAAGTTAAAGTTTATTATTGTAATGTAAATCACAGAATTCTGTAGTAAATACCCAGTTTCAAAATATGCTTCACAGAAGGGGTATAACGAGTTATACCCCTTCTGTGAAGCTTATTATTGTAATGGTAGCACCCCAGGCCGAGTAAAAAATAAAACATTTTTGCCGGAGTACAACTTTAAAGTTTTGTCTAGGTTTAAAACTATCTTAAAATTAAGAAAACAGAAATTCTTCAGAAGCCTCATCTTACAGCAAAGAATAGCTTGTTACAGTGTAGTGAAATACATTGTGGATGTGTCTCTCTGTTTTCTATTTTCTCATTGTACATTTTGTTTATTTTATATTAGTACATTATGATTAGGGCATTAATTCTAATTTTTTTTTTTTTTTTTTACAGCATTTATTGACCAGCTTTATGCTGTACAGATCACCTTTCAGCAGCCTCCTCCTTATCATCACAGATAGAACAGGAAACGTAAGCTTAGATTAAGGCTCGGAGAATGAAAATTGCAAGATTTCAGAAATATATATATATATATATATATATATATATATATATATCTCAAAATGTAAAACTAGAAAAAAACAACACCAAGAATTCTGAAAAAATATGTCTAACGTAAAAACATTATTTAAAAAATAGGTAATTTATTTAATGACACATTCCCCTCAACCCCCTTGAAGGACACAGCCAATTTCCTTTCTTTGCATTTTCATTTTTCCCCTTTGCCTTTAGGAAATATAACTCTTTAGTGTTTCCATCCACAGACCCATATTTGAGCCTGTTTTTTTTTTTTTTTTGTGCAGCCAATTGTATTTTGTAATGAAATCTTTCATTTTTTCCATAAAAGGTATAACGCAAAGAATAAATAATATTTGTGTCAGAAAATTGAAAAGAAAAATGGACATTGCATGTCCTCCAAGGGTTAAGTACAGTATATCCTTTTCTGTATACCCCCCTGTAAGCAATAAAACAGTACGTTTTGCAAGAAGTGTTCCGGGTGCCGTGTCATCTGTCCTTCTCCAGGTACTTAAAGTGTAGCTCCCACAAAGTTATATATAATCTAATATGTCCCTACCTATTAGTAATCTAGCCCTAACCCCCTACCTGGCTTTAAAAACATTTTAAATCGCTTTAATAGAGCAGATTTAGTGCTTCTAAATCTGCTCTATAAAGCAGGGCAGGAAGCAGCGCTTCCCAGCAGGTACTACGTCACTGATGCCTTGCTGGGCGCTTGCTTCCGCCCTCAGATCGTCTATGCAGCGCTCCTGTCAGGAGCGCACATAGATGATCTGCCAATAGCACGGCAGGCAGCTCCGGGGTCTCCTCCTTCCTGTTTAGCTGTGCTTGTGCTATCCAGGGAGGAGGAGTAGAGGAGCAACGCCGGCCTGCCGTGCACGATATTACTGCCTAATATAAGACCTCAGATCAGACTTACCCATCCGGAGGATCAGCGCAGCAATGAGTGCTCGCGCTGCCTCCGGACAGGGTAATGGGGGAGGGCGGGCGGGGCTGCGCGCAAGGCCAGTGTTGCTGGCCAATGCGCGCAGCCCCAGCTATCAGTGTGCTCGCTCTTGCCTGTTTGATTGACAGGCGGGAGCGAGCACAGCAGTGCCTGAATTTCGACTCATTGCTAGGCTGAAATGAGTCGAAATTCAGTGGTGACGTCACTGCTGAATGCATTCGGCCACTAGGAGGGCGACCCCTAGTGGTCGAATTTAAAAGTGATTTTAAACTTTTTTTAATTAAAGTATATTAGAGATATGTTGTAGTACTTAAGTACTACAACACATCAATTTTTGTACTTCATGACAGTGCCCATTTAAGTATATCGGATGTACAGTGTAACCATACAGTGGCACATGTCGGCCATTGCTGTTCTTTTCTATAAAAGTAAAAAGAAAGGTATACCAATGGGAACCACTGGAGGCCTAAAGTACATTCCTGTGATCTCCATCTGGTAAATGGGAGCATATAGCTACTTTTGGCACATGCAGCATGGGAGTTTTATGGGGTATATGCCTGTACCTGTTCATAAAATATAGTGTACATATACAATGCATTCTGAAAGTTGTTAGACCCTTTCATTTATTTCACATTTTGTTATGTTGCAGCCTTGTGCTAAAATAAAATAATATAAAGTTTTCCCCCAACATTCTGCACTTAACCCCTTAAGGACGCAGCCCTTTTTCACCTTAAGGATGCAGCCCTTTTGCAATTCTGACCACTATCACTTTAACCACATAGTGACCCAGGGCATACAGGTATGCCTTTGGTCCCTGGTACTTAAGGACCCAGGGCGTGACTGTGGATATCGATCAGCAGACACCCCAGGCAAATGCCCAGGGGGGTCATCAGACCCCCCCATGTCGGCGATCGCTGCAAATCGAAAGTGAATTCACACTTTCGATTTGCGCCAATCCCGGGTCATACGGGTCTATGGTGACCCGGTGACCCGGAATATAAGGGGAATCGCAGTTGTCAAAGACACCCACGATCCCCCTGAAGGGATAGGAGTGAGGTGGCAGGGGTGCTACCCCTCCTATCCCTGCTATTGGTCATCAAGACGCGACCACCAATAGCAGATCAGGGGCGGGGGGGGGGTTAACTTTTGATTTCCCCGTTCTGCCCACCCACAATAGGCGGGGCAGAACGGGGAACCGACAGAGGACTGGGGGAAAAGGCCACTCACCAATCGGCGACGGCAGCGGGCCATGATCGACGGCGGCAGCGGGCGACGATTGGCGGAAGAAGAGGACGGCTATGCAGCTCCCTGGATCCTACGGAAGCCGGTGAGGCTACAGTCTGAGACCACTATACAGTGGTCTCTAAACTGTAGCCCTCCAGATGTTGCAAAACTACAACTCCCAGCATGCCCAGACAGCTGTTTGGGCATGCTGGGATTTGTATTTTTGCAACAGCTGGAGGGCTACAGTTTGAGACCACTATACAGTGGTCTATAAAACTGTGGCCTTCTAGATCTTGCAAAACTACAACTTCTAGCATGCCCACACAGCTGTTTGCTGTCTGGGCATGCTGGGATTTGTAGTTTTGAAACATCTGGAGGAACACAGTTTGGAGATCACTGTGCAGTGGTCTCTAAACTGTAGACCTCCAGATGTTGCAAAACTGCAAATCCCAGCATGCCCAAACAGAAAACAGCTGTCTCGGCATGCTGGGAGTTGTAGTTGCGTACCTCCAGCTGTTGCATAACTACATCTCTCAGCATGCCCTTTGGCAATCAGTACATGCTGGGAGTTGAAGTTTTGCAACAGCTGTGGGCACACTGGTTGGAAAATACTGCGTTAAGTAACTGAAGGTTTTACAACCAGTGTGCCTCCAGCTGTTGCAAAAACCGGCTAGCTGTGGGGACCGGAATTCCCACGGAATACGCCCTACGTCCCTAAGGACTCGGGATGCAGGGCGTATGCATACACCCCACGTCCTGAACAGGTTAATACCCCATAATAACAACGTGAAAACAGAATGCTAGAAATCTTTGCTAATTTATTGAAAAGAAGAAACTGAAACATTGCTGTGGCATGAGTTTTCAGACCCTTTACTCTGTACTGAGTGGCAGCGATTACAGCCTCCAGTCTTCTTGGGGATGAGGCCACAAGGTTTGCACAATTGTATTTGGGGATTTTCTACCATTTTTCTCTGCAGATCTCCTCAAGCTCTGTCAGGGTGGATGGCACAGGCGGTGGCCAGTCCTTTTCAAGTAAGCAATGGAGGCGGGGAGATACCTCACCGAGCTCCCCTGCCTTCTTCAAATTCACTGCCCGGGCCTCCCGTCTCATGAATATAAAATTTTTTTACTAGCCTGTCTGTGGGGGTGAGCGCTCTGCTCTCTGAACAAAGCACAGGTGCCGCTGCATCACTACACCTGGAAATCAGTAGTGTTTTTTTTTTGTTTTAACACAAGGCTGCAACCTAATAACAAAATGTGAAAAAAGTTAAAAGGATCTGAAAATTTTCCAAATGCTTTGCACAAACAGATAAGAGATGATGTAAGCAAGCAAGAGCAGGAAGCCGGCACATATGAGATTAAGCACAGAGTAAAGCACAGGATGACACTGATGACACGACTCGCTGGAAGCCTGTAGCAGAGGTGCAAAGCCAAGTAGCACATGTAGCAGGAGACAAAGAACAAGCAGAGAGGCCGCACTCACCGAACCAGGGCTTTATTCAGGTCTTCATGACATGCAGTAGGTACAGGAGGGGGAGCTGTGGTGGAGGACGGGGGAGGGACCGGAACAAGCTGTTTCGTGCGACTAGCGCACTTCCTCTAGCCGCACTTCCGGCTAGAGGAAGTGCGCTAGTCGCACGAAACTGCTTGTTCCGGTTCCTCCCCCGCCTGTTACCTAATGCATGTCGTCAAGACCTGAATAAAGCCCTGGTTCAGTGAGTGCAGCCTCTCTGCTTGTTCTTTGCCTCCTGCAGATAAGAGATAATTGTTGGGCTCATCAGCAAAATATTTACCAACTTTTAAATAACAGTTACAAGACATGAATCCATGTTCACACAGTGTTAAATAAAAAAGAACTGCATAAATGCAGGAAAACAATTATTATTTTTTTTAATCAACTAGTGCCAGAAAGTTAAACAGATTTGTAAATTACTTCTAGTATTTATCAGCTGCTGTATGCTCCAGAGGAAGTTCTTTTCATTTTGAATTTCTTTTCTGTGTGACCACAGTTCTCTCTGCTGACACCTCAGTCCATGTCAGGAACTGCCCATAGCAGGATAAATTTGCTGTCGTGATTTGCTACTTCTCTGGACAGTACCTGACATGGACAGAGGTGTCAGCAGAGAGCACTGTGGTCACACAGAAAAGAAATTCAAAAAGAAAAGAACTTCCTCTGGAGCATACAGCAGCTCACAAGTACTGGAAGGAATTAGATTTTTATATAGAAATGATTTACAAATCTTTTCAACCTCCTGGCACCAATTGATAAAAAAAAAAAAATATATATATATATATATATATATATATATATATATATATATATATATATATATAAATGTTTTCCACTGGAGTTCCCCTTTAAGAGGAACTGATTAAATGATTAGATGATAATATTCCTATTTTATCACAGTGTTTTTTAATGTGTGAACATAGCCTTAGAAATGCTCCAATTCTGACCAGATTGGCTTCAAAATGCAGCTTTTTATGCCAATTTACATAGGGGCAAGCCACTGTGACCATTTTGCCTAATGACTACAGGAAGAAGATCATTTGCATACAGTGACCTGGATTTATCAATCTGAGACAAAAATTGATGATTTGCCTAAAACAAGCAATATTTTAGCACTTGGGCAAATCTAACAGTTTTTGTCTCTAACAGACTGGTAATTCTGGCCCAGTGTGTGTGTCGCAATCAAAGTTTGTCTTTACATACTGCAGGTACTGATTATACATATCATATAGATAAATGTTTAGAAAACTATTTATACACACTATAGGGCAGTGTTAGTGCCATAGGCATGTAGCACCATGGTTCCTCAGCTTACAATGGCCTCAACATACAATGGTCTTTTTTGGACCATTGTAACTTGAAACTATATTCAACATACAATGCTATGGACAGTCCAGATCTGTTAAATATGTCAAAGGTTGAAGGAACCGACCAATCAGAATGGGCATTTCACTGGTAAAACACCTGTATTACTGAAGTGCATGCACTGACTAGCTTTCTGGTAGCATCTTCCTTGAGTACAGGGAGGTACCACAAGTTTGGACTACACTTTATCTGTGCCAGGATTAGCTGCTCATTTGGACACGAGTGCACACAGTGATTATTCTACAGGACCTTGAAGAAGCTCCTGTCCTCTACATAGACAGTGATTTACAGCTTTCAGCATCTTTTTCTTACTTTTATATGCTTTCTCTATATTAGTTATCTACCGTATTTATCGGCGTATAACACGCACTTTTTAGGCAAAAATTTTTAGCCTAAAGTCTACCTGCGTGTTATACGCCGATAAGCCGCTGCAGTTCAATTATTTAAAGCGGGCGCTTTAAATCAATGAACTGCAGCGGCTTTGCAGGTGCAGAGACCGCCAGCGCTGCCGGCTTCTCTGCCCCTGCCTGTCCTGGGGTCTAGAGCCCTGCTGCCGGCCCTTCTCTCCCCCTGGCTATCGGCGCCGCTGCCCGTTCTCTCCCCATGACTATCGGTGCCGGTGCCGACAGAAAGGGGGAGAGATGGGGCAGCGGCACCCATTGCCCGCGCCGCTGCCCCATTGCCTCCCCCATCCCCGATGGCATAATTACCTGTTGCCGGGGTCGGGTCCTCGCTGCTTCAGGCCTCCGGTGTGCATCCCCTGCGTCGTTGCTATGCGCTGCACTGCGCGGTGCAATGACATAATTCGTTATTGCGCCGCGCAGTGCATAGCAACGACGCATGGGACGCACACCGGAGGCCTGAAGCAGCGCGGACCCGACCCCGCAACAGGTAATTATGCAACCGGGGATGGGGGAGGCAACGGGGCAGCGGTGCTGGCAATGGGTGCCGCTGCCCCTTCTCTCCCCCAGGCTATAGGCGCCGCTGCCCCATTGCCGGCGCCGCTTCTCTCCCCCTGGCTATCGGCGCCGGTGTGAGGTGGTTTTTTGCACCCCCGTAGATCCATGCGTCCGCTCCTCCCCCAGCTCTCCGAACATTTCCGAAGCTAGAACTGGGGGAGGGCAGAGCAAGGGGAGGGAGGAGGTTCACGCCCCCTCCCTCATCTCGGCTGGACGCAGATCTCTACGGCACGCCCCCTCCCTGAGGACATAAATCTCCACGGCAGGTCCCCTCCCTCATCTCCCCGAGCTGAGGACGTAGAGCAGTGCTCCCAATGAGCTCTATGTGTAAAGGGGGACATACTGCATGGGCCCGTGCAGTATGTCCCCCTTTACACATAGAGCTCATTGGGAGCACTGCTCTATGTCCTCAGGGAGGGGAGATGAGGGAGGGACCTGCCGTGGAGATCTATGTCCTCAGGGAGGGGGCGTGCCGTGGAGATCTTTGTCCTCAGGGAGGGGGCGTGCCGTGGAGATCTATGTCCTCAGGGAGGGGGCGTGCCATGGAGATCTGCGTCCAGCCGAGCTCAGGGAGGGGGCGTGAACCTCCTTCCTCCCCTTGCCCCAGCTCTAGCTTCGGAAATGTTCGGAGAGCTGGGGGAGGAGCGGACGCATGGATCTACGGGGGCGCAAAAATACACCTCACACCGGCAATGGGGTGCCGGCACCGATGGTCAGGGGGAGAGAACGGGCAGCGGCGCCGATAGCTAGCGGGAGAGAAGCGGCGGCAGCAGGGCTCTAGACCCCAGGAAAGGCAGGAGCAGAGAAGTGGGCAGCGACGGCCTCTCTCCCCCTGCCTTTCCTGGGGGTGTATCGGGGTATACGCATGCACACACATGCACCCTCATTTTACCAAGGATATTTGGGTAAAAAACTTTTTTTACCCAAATATCCTTAGTAAAATGAGGGTGCGTGTTTTAGGCCGGTGCGTGGTATACCCCGATAAATACGGTACTTTTTTTTCTTTAAAAGAGTACTGCAGCCATAGAACACTTATCCATAAGTATGGGGACCCGGCATTGCTTCCGCTCAGAGCAGCTAATGTTTCTGCCATCAACCTCATTAAGATGCATGAAAGCTGCATCTCCACCTCTCCCATAGAGCTACATGGAGTGGACATATCGGCTGCGGTGTCATGCTGCAGCCGACACGCCTCCTGCGGGGGGAGAGCCGCAGCGTTCGGACCCCCTGTCGCGATCATACACTTATCCCCTATGCTGTGGATAGGGGATAAGTGTTCCATGGCTGCAGATCTCCTTTAAGGCTCACTTTTTCATAAAATTGGGCTTGAGAACCAATTAACAGGTGTCTATAGAATTATGGTCTCAACATTCAAAGGTTTCAACATACAATGGTTATCCTGGAACCAATTAATATTGTAACTTGAGGGATCACTATTGGCACTGTGCAATGCTCATTTCTCCCTATAGAAGGAAAGTGAACACTTGAGGAAAAGTTACCATACAGATTACTGCTGATATATGGGGGTCCATGTAGTGAGAAGAATTGTGATCAGCTTATTTTTGGAAGACTCTTCTAACATAAAGAGATTGTCCACATCCCCATAAACTTGCTCTACTATTCAGAGAAATTTTCTGGAACACATTTGATGTAAGGAAATACCTTTATGTTCAGGTTTCTTCTTTTTGATAGAGGAGCGCATAGAAATGTCATGTGAGACACAATTCATTGCTTCTTTTATCTTCGTGTTGGTAAAAATATGTAGATCATGTGACTAAAAAAAAAAAAAACTGTTAGAATTGTTAATATTAGCAAATATTTTTTTAACCTAGCTGAAAAGACATCAGAGAGATTCCAAAGTTGAGGACAAGTAGCTTACAGATGATACATACAGTAATACCCCCTTTGGCAGACTTCGAAATGAATATAGACCATGCATCAGACCCCTTTTGAAGTAAATATCACACCTCAGACATTCTAATAAAGGTATATCTCAGCCCTAAAGGTGTACTCCAGGAAAGTACATGTAGAAAAAATAAATTCCAAAGCCACCACACTACTTGGATACGTTCTCTGTAAAAGATCCTGCCTGATATACATTGCCCCTGTGGCCCCTGTTGTCTTCTTTAGCTGCTTGATATACTTTCCCATCATATCCCACCACTTTAGCATGAATACTACATTTCCCTGCAGGTATTGCTCTGTTCACACTGTCCTCCAGCTTTTCACAGCTCTCTATGAGAGCAGCCCCCACTCTCCTGATTTGTGAGAGGAGAGATACATTGTATGATTGGCTGAGGCTGCACACACCTCCCAACTCAAGAGAGCAAGACTCATCAGTGCAGGGTAGACACCAAATGGCCTGTGTCTCTCAGGAGGGTGTGGGCTGCATTCAGAAAGTGACTTGGACACTGACACAGACACAGTGGATGGCTGGATGACATATTTTCCTCACTCCCTGCATGTAATTGACAACTTAAAGAGGGGAAACTATATAGCTAATAAATGATGTATAGCTAATGAATGATATTTAGACAATGATAGGCTATGAGTTTAATTTCATGGAGTACCCCTTTAATACAAGCACTCCCTTTATATAGTCCCCAGGCCAGACACCTCCTGTAGACAATGCAAGAAACTAAATTGTGTGCACCTCCAGGTAAAATTAAATAAATGCACAGGTCAATGCTGCCATGACTGTAACACAAATGCAAATACACAAAAAATTCCCACAACACACTGCAAATGCTAATGCATATGGGAACACTGAATATATATATTGAAAACAGTACTGCTACATTTACTATACATGTAAAATTGAGGTTTTTACAACACATTTTGATCAAATGATGTGTACCTATTACTGTGAAAATGTGACCTTGTGGGTGATGGGACCCTAAAGTAAGCCGATTCATCTCTACTAGGACCTGGTCTCCAAAATGAATCCAGGGTAGATAGGATTCAACTATGATGACTCGTAATGGGTTTCTTACTGCAGGTTGTCCTTTGCGAGTTCCACTACCCTTTACTTCAATGGGTCCACGGAAAATCAGCAAAAGTGGCAGATTTGCAAATCCAGTAAAGTAAATGCTACCAGAACTATGTACCCTAAACAAAATCCCCTCTCCTGGCGCTAGACCTCCAAAATAATTTGGGGCATGTAGAATCCAGCTACATTTTGCTCTAATAAAAACCAACCTGGGGCAGATGGGAGAGTGCATGACCAACAGGGGCAGCCAATGCCATATACATACAATCCTTTACAGACCTCACACCACATATTCATCTAAACTTAGTTTTGTAACAGTTTGAGTCTGGTCTGGAAGTGTAGGAATGGGGACAGATGCTGAGTCAGGGACAAGACATTATTCAGAGTACCTCCCTGGTAACATACATGAAGATGTACAGGTTCAAACTTTTTTCCTCTTCAGTTTTGGTTTTAATTCCAACTTTTGTGTTTCTACATTAATCCCATTAAACTAATGAATAAAAAAATACCTTAAAGGGAAACTGACAGCCTGTTCACCTGCACTAAACGCAATACACTGGGTTATAGTGTGAGTGAACAGCATTAAAACGAGAGGTCACTTACAGAAATTGGTCCATCGTATTAAAAGTTCTCACTCCCGGTAGCTGCATTACTACAGTGCTTCTGTGCACAATGAAGGTGGGTGCCTACTTGCCGAGCTTTCCCACCTCTTCTATATGCAGCTATGCCGCCCCTGACATGAATATGCACCAGCAGGCTCTCACATTACTAGGATGGGAAAATATTCAGAGATTCAGGTGCGGGCATAGCACTACATATACAGGAGGCGGGGAGGCTCAGCAAACAGGCTTCTGCCTCCATTGTGCACATAAGCATTGTAGCAATGCAGCTACCTTGAGGCAGAAATTTTTATCTTCTGGACCAATTTCTGTTGGTGACCCCTCCTTTTATTGCTGTTAACCCACTTTATAGCCCAGTGTATTGGGTTTAGTGCTTGTGAACAGGCCGTCAGTTTATCTTTAAAATATATTTGATGTTTCCTATACACAAAATGCCACAAAAAGTAATATTGAGTAACTTTGTCTTACCAAAAATAACTTGTAAACATCAAAGACTTCTTCAGTTCTAGCTGTGGTATTCTCAGGGCAGTGGTCTTCATCATGGTTAATTAGCAGAAGCCAGTAGGAATAATCACGTCCAGCTTCCCTCAATCTTGCAGTCTGCAGATAACCAAAATCAATTTTTCATCTATTTATCATAAGTTATGGAATAAAACATCTGTTAAAGCCTAAAGTAAACATATTATAAAGTGGCCACTAAGAAAAAGTGTATATACAATACAAGGGGAGTCAGTTCAACCTTAGAAGTTTAATGGAAACTTCTCTGTTAACAGCTTATATGGAGTAAAGGAGCCTCTTCCAGGAATAAAAAAAGACACTGGCCCCACGGGAAGCATGGAAAATGCCTAAAGTTTGCACCAAACAAAGGTATAAACATAATTGCAATATATATAGATATAAAAAAATATGAGAAAATGAAATCTAATTAAAAAAAAGATAGAAGTGGTTTACTTGTGGAGTTAAAGAACCTGACCTTTAACCCTCCAGAAACATTTCTTAATTTAAAAAAAACGCTGCAAAACCTGCCCCTCTTTTATTCTCATCTATAATGCCATTTTTGTGGTGCTTTTCCAAAAGTAGTGTGGATTGTATAGGCATTTTATGTGGCATTTTTTCCCTGTGCACTTTTTTCTTATTACAAGTCATGTGATTCTCTCATCTTGAGACTCAGAAGAACTGAAGCAGGGGGGAGGGAGGGGGGGGGGTGGATTACCAGAAAACCTACATAGGCATAAAATATACACTTAAAAAAAAAAAAAAAAATACAGAGTTGCTGCTGGAGGGAAATTTTACTCTGAGCAAGCAGTGATTTTTTTAAAACTGCCACTGAACCATAAGGCTAGGTTTCCACTTGTTTGTTTTTTTTTTGGCAAAAACGCCGATAAAAACCCCCATTCTGCCGCATGGCATTTTTTTGTGAAAAAAACTCTGCGGCCAGACGTTAGCTGCAAGTCAATAGTTAACTGCAAAATGCCATATTCACTTGTCGTTTTTCAGTTTGGCATTTTTTTTTATCCTTTTGGCATTTTTGGGCTCCTTGGCAGTTTTTAAAAAACGACCTCTTGTTGAGATTTGGCGTTTTTTTGGGGGGGAAAATCTTGGCATTTTCCTCCCATAGAAGTCTATGGGAGTGAAAAAACGCCAAGAAAACCGCCATGTGGGTTTTAATTTTGGCGTTTTTGCAAGCGGTTTTCATTCTTTTTTGGATTAGCGATCCAAAAAAGTGATGGAGATACCTTTTTTTATAAAAATTGCGTAGGGTACCATTAAAAAAAATAATAAAAAAGATACAGTAGTGATGGCAAAAATTGTATTTAACGGAATTTATATTTCTTATAACAAAATTTTCATACATTTTTAAACAGGGATCAATTTATGTGGGCAGGCAGGGCACAAAAAATGTAGCCGACAATAATAAAAACGTAGTGTGTGTGTTTTTCACTTTAAAAAAAAAAATTTTTTTAGGTAGCACTACTACTCCCAGCATGGAACACACTGTTCCATCATGAGAATAGTAGTACCTGTACTAATTGAAAGATCACCGGGGTCCGTTGCAATCCTCCTGTATAATGTTTAGATGCTGCCAGCCGCTCTTCTATGGTCCCCTGCACTGCCGTATATATACACCTATTCATATTTCCTGCAGAGAGCTGTGATTGGCTGGATGGTTCCAGCCAATCACAACTCTCTGTGGGAAATATGAATAGGTGTATATATACGGTAGTGCAGGGGACCATAGAAGAGCGGCCGCATCTATAAATTATACAGGAGGATCATAGAGGGTGTGAGGAGTGACACTCGCTGCGATATGTCTATTAATGCAGGTACTACAGCTCCCAGCATGGAGCAGAATGTGCTCCATGTTGGGAGCAGTAGTACCTGCAGTAAGGTACAGATCACAGCGTATGTCACTTCTCCTGACACCCGCTGCGATTCTCCTGATGTGAATGTCGGGATTTAGCCGTGCTCATGGCTACAGAGACGGGAGAACAGCTGATGCTGAGCAGTAGATATATGTCGTATATCTACTGCCCAGCAAGAACTTACAGTGAGCCTGAAATGTGCACACAGTATACACATTGCTTGCTCATTTAACCCCTTGCTGAGCTGTGAGCTATGCGCCAGCCCAGCAAGGAAAAAGTTAACTTACACTTCTGGACAGTGTAGGTTAACGCTTTGGGCGGTATACAGTATATAATGTATACATAAGTCAAAGTCCGCATACTTCTCGCCAGTCCTGGCTGGGTCTGTGTAGCTCTGCCCTTAGTGATGACGTCATTAGGGGCGGAGCTAAAGACAGGAGCCAGGCTACTAAGGGTGTGAGGCTCTGTTCACATTGTGAGTTTTGTACAATGTAAACAGACCCTTCTGGCAGTGTCTTCCCAGATAGGGAGACTGCAGCTGTTGCTAAACTACAATACCCAGCATGCCCAGACAGCCAAAGGCTGTCTGGGCATGCTAGGAGTTGTAGTTTTGCAACAATTGGAAGCTCCCTGTTTGGGAAGACATTGCAATATGGGCACTCTCCCCAGCGGACAGCGCCAAAAATGTACTAACCAAGTTTTTTGTGTTTTTTTTTTTCTTCTTGTTTCAGATCCGTGTATGTATGCAGAGGATTACAGTGGATTCGAAGGATTATGGTGGATGAACTGGATTTTTTTTCCTATTAATAAAATGGTTAACAAGGGCTGTGGGGGAGTGTTTTTCAAAATAATTTTTTTTCCAATGTGTCGTTTTTGTTTTTTTTATTGAATTTTCAGGCTTAGTAGTGGAAGCTATCTTATTGACGGAATCCATTACTAAGCCAGGGCTTAGCATTAGCCCCAAAAACAGCTAGCGCTAACCCCCAATTATTACCCCTGTACCCACCGCCACATGAGTGCCGGGAAGAGCCGGTACCAACAGGCCCGGAGCATCAAAAATGGCGCTCCTGGGCCTAAGCGGTAACAGGCTGGCGTTATTTAGGCTGGGGAGGGCCAGTAACAATGGTCCTCGCCCACCTTGGTAACGTCAGGCTGTTGCTGCTTGGTTGGTATCTGGCTGAGAATAAAAAGACGGGGAACCCTATGCGTTTTTTTAAAATACATAAATAAAATTACAAAAATGCATAGGGTTCCCCGTCTTTTTATTCTCAGCCAGATACGAACCAAGCAGCAACAGCCTGATGTTACCAGCGTGGGCAAGGTCCATTGTTACTGGCCCTCCCCAGCCCAAATAACGCCAGCCTGTTCCCGCCTAGGCCCAGGAGCGCCATTTTTGACGCTCCGGGCCTGTTGGTACCGGCTCTTCCCGCCACCCCTGTGGCAGTTTTTCTGGCGTTTTTGCTAGCGTTATTTTAGGTCTTAAAAAAACAAAAGCAAGGTGAAATCTAGCCTAAGGCCAATTCTCCCACACAGTGTTTTTTCAGCGCAAAAAATGCTGTGTCCAGATGTTAGCTGCAAGTCAATAGTAAACTTCAAAATGCCAGATGCACTTGGCGTTTTTCATTTTGGCGTTTTTTTTTAATCCTTTTGGCGTTTTCAGCAATTTTGAGCTCAGAGGCTGGTTTTTCAAAACCCCCAACAAAACCTAGTTTGGAATTTTTGGCACAGAAATCATGGCGTTTTCCTCCCATAGAACTCTATGGGAGAGCAAAAATGCCAAGAAAAATGCCATGTTGGTGTTACGCCTAGCGCTCCGGGTCCCCGCTCCTCCCCGGAGCGCTCACGGCGTCTTTCTCCCTGCAGCTCCCCGGTCAGCGCTGACCGGGAGCGCTGCTCTGCCATGGCCGTTGGGGATGCGATTCGCACAGCGGGACGCGCCCGCTCGCGAATCGCATCCCAGGTCACTTACCCGTTCCCGTCTCCTGCAGTCATGTGCTGGCGCGCGCGGCTCCGCTCTCTAGGGCGCGCGCGCGCCAGCTCCCTGAGACTTAAAGGGCCAGTGCACCAATGATTGGTGCCTGGCCCAATTAGCTTAATTGGTTCCCACCTGTTCCCTGGCTATATCTAGTCTCCTCCCTTGCACTCCCTTGCCGGATCTTGTTGCCTTAGTGCCAGTGAAAGCGTTCCTTGTGTGTTTAATAGCCTGTGTACCAGTACCTTTGCTATCTCCCCTGACTACGAACCTTGCCGCCTGCCCCCGACCTTCTGCTACGTCCGACCTTGCTACTGCCTACTCCCTTGTACCTCGCCTTTCTTCAGTATCTTCAGCAGCCAGAGAGGTGAGCCGTTGCTAGTGGATACGACCTGGTCACTACCGCCGCAGCAAGACCATCCCGCTTTGCGGCGGGCTCTGGTGAAAACCTGTAGTGGCTTAGAACCGGTCCACTAGCGCGGTCCTCGCCAATCCCTCTCTGGCACAGAGGATCCACCTCCTGCCAGCCGGCATCGTGACAGTAGATCCGGCCATGGATCCCGCTGAAGTTCCTCTGCCAGCTGCCGCCGACCTCCCTACATTGGTCGCCCGACAAGAGCACCAGCTGTCGTACTTGACCACCATGCTACAGCAGCTCCAGTCACAGCAACAGCAGCAACAGTCACAGCTACAGCAAGTTCAGTCTCAGCTACAGCAGCAACAACCATCTCCTCCGCCAGCTCCTGCACCCCTTCCGCAGCGACTGGCCACTCCTAGCCTCCGCCTGTCTTTGCCAGACAAATTTAATGGGGACTCTAAGTTTTGCCGTGGCTTCCTTTCGCAATGTTCTCTGCACTTGGAGATGATGTCGGACCTGTTTCCTACTGAAAGGTCTAAGGTGGCTTTCGTAGTCAGCCTTCTCTCTGGAAAAGCCCTGTCATGGGCCACACCGCTCTGGGACCGCAATGACCCCGTCACTGCCTCTGTTCACTCCTTCTTCTCGGAAATTCGAAGTGTCTTTGAGGAACCTGCCCGAGCCTCTTCTGCTGAGACTGCCCTGCTGAACCTGGTCCAGGGTAATTCCTCCGTTGGCGAGTACGCCATACAATTCCGTACTCTTGCTTCTGAACTATCCTGGAATAATGAGGCTCTCTGCGCGACCTTTAAAAAAGGCCTATCCAGCAACATTAAAGATGTTCTGGCCGCACGAGAGACTCCTGCTAGCCTGCATGAACTCATTCATCTAGCCACTCGCATTGACATGCGTTTTTCTGAGAGGCATCAAGAGCTCCGCCAGGAAAAAGACTTAGATCTCTGGCCACCTCTCCCACAGTCTCCACTGCAATCTGCGCCTAGGCCTCCCGCCGAGGAGGCCATGCAAGTGGATCGGTCTCGCCTGACCCTGGAAGAGAGGAATCGCCGTAAGGAAGAGAATCTTTGTCTGTACTGTGCCAGTACTGAACATTTTCTGGTGGATTGCCCAATCCGTCCTCCACGTCTGGGAAACGCACGCTCGCACTCTGCTCTCGTGGGTGTGGCGTCTCTTGATGCCAAGTCGGCTTCTCCACGTCTCACGGTACCTGTTCGGATTTCCACTTCAGCCAGCTCTCCCCTCTCAGCCGTGGCCTGCCTGGACTCTGGAGCTTCTGGGAATTTTATTCGGGACTCCTTTGTGAATAAATTCCGTATTCCGGTGACCCGTCTTGTCAAGCCACTCCGCATTTCCGCGGTCAACGGAGCCAGGTTGGACTGTACCATACGTTTCCGCACGGAGCCCCTTCTTATGAGCATCGGATCTCATCACGAGAGGATTGAACTTTTGGTCCTCCCCAATTGCACCTCGGAGATTCTCCTTGGACTTCCCTGGCTTCAACTTCATTCCCCAACCCTGGATTGGTCCACTGGGGAGATCAAGAGTTGGGGGTCCTCTTGTTCCAAGAACTGTCTAAAACCGGTTCCCAGTAACCCTTGCCGTAACTCTGTGGTTCCTCCTGTATCCGGTCCCCCTAAGGTCATTAAGGACTCTGCCTGCCACAGGAAATGCCCTTCCCCCCCTCCCAGTTCCATCAGGCAAGCTTCTGTGTCCCCTCATGGCCCTCGTCCTGGTGTCACACTGCCCCGTGCCAGGTCTCGCCCTCTGCCCTCTCTCCCCATTCCTACTCCTGCGGTTCTGCCTGCCGTTGAGGAATCCCTCCATCCTTTCCCGGTGTCCTCATCCCAGGGGAGGCAGTTACCCGATAAAGAGAAGGGGAGACCTAAGGGGGGGGGTACTGTTACGCCTAGCGCTCCGGGTCCCCGCTCCTCCCCGGAGCGCTCACGGCGTCTTTCTCCCTGCAGCTCCCCGGTCAGCGCTGACCGGGAGCGCTGCTCTGCCATGGCCGTTGGGGATGCGATTCGCACAGCGGGACGCGCCCGCTCGCGAATCGCATCCCAGGTCACTTACCCGTTCCCGTCTCCTGCAGTCATGTGCTGGCGCGCGCGGCTCCGCTCTCTAGGGCGCGCGCGCGCCAGCTCCCTGAGACTTAAAGGGCCAGTGCACCAATGATTGGTGCCTGGCCCAATTAGCTTAATTGGTTCCCACCTGTTCCCTGGCTATATCTAGTCTCCTCCCTTGCACTCCCTTGCCGGATCTTGTTGCCTTAGTGCCAGTGAAAGCGTTCCTTGTGTGTTTAATAGCCTGTGTACCAGTACCTTTGCTATCTCCCCTGACTACGAACCTTGCCGCCTGCCCCCGACCTTCTGCTACGTCCGACCTTGCTACTGCCTACTCCCTTGTACCTCGCCTTTCTTCAGTATCTTCAGCAGCCAGAGAGGTGAGCCGTTGCTAGTGGATACGACCTGGTCACTACCGCCGCAGCAAGACCATCCCGCTTTGCGGCGGGCTCTGGTGAAAACCTGTAGTGGCTTAGAACCGGTCCACTAGCGCGGTCCTCGCCAATCCCTCTCTGGCACAGAGGATCCACCTCCTGCCAGCCGGCATCGTGACAGTTGGTTTTCACTTTGGCGTTTTTGCCAGCGGCTTTTATTCTTTTTTGGACTTTAGCAAACCAAAGGAGTGATGGAGATACCTTTTTTTAATAAAATTTTGCAGGGTATCATTAAAAAAAAATTATAAAAAAGATACAGTAGTGATGGAGAAAATTGTATTTAAATGAAGTTTATCTTCTTTATAACAAGATTTTTATAAATTTTTAAACAGGGATCAATTTATGTGGGCGGGCAGGGAACTAAAAATGAAGCCGACAATAATAAAAACGTAGTGTGTGTGTTTTTCACTTTTTTTTTTTACATTTTTTAGGTAGTACTACTACTCACAGCATGGAACACACTGTTCCATGATGGGAGTAGTAGGACCTGTATTTATTGACAGATTGCCCCATATTTCCCGCAGAGAGCTGTGATTTGCCAGATGGTTCCAGCCAATCACAACTCTCTGTGGGAAATATGTATAGGTGTATATATACGTCAGTGCAGGGAACCATAGAAGAGTGGTTGGCCCCATCTATACATTATACAGGAGGATCACAGCGGGTGTCAGAAGTTACACTCCCTGCGATCTGTCTATTAATGCAGGTACTACAGCTCCCAACATGGAGCAGAGTGTGCTCGATGTTGGGAGTAGTAGTACCTGCAGTAAGAAACAGAACACAGCAAGTGTCACTTCTCCTGACACCCACTGCGATCCTCCTGATGTCAATGTCGGGGCTCAGCTGTGCTCATGGCTACAGAGCTGGGAGAACAGCTGATGCTGAGCAGTAGCTATATGTCATATATCTACTGTCCAGTAAGAACTTACAGTGAGCCTGCAAAGTGTATACAGTATACACATTGCTGGCTCACTTAACTCCTTGCTGAGCTGTGCACTATGCGCAAGCCCAGGAAGGAAAGAGTTAAAGGGGTATTCCAGGCAAAAACTTTTTTATATATATCAACTGGCTCTGGAAAGTTAAACAGATTTGTAAATGACTTCTATTAAAAAATCTTAATCCTTCCAATAGTTATAAGCTTCTGAAGTTTTCTGTCTAACTGCTCAATGATGATGTAACATCCCGGGAGCTGTGCATGATGGGAGAATATCCCCATAGGAACTGCACAGCTCCCGTGACGTGAGTCATCAGAAAGCAGTTAGACAGAAAACAGCATCTCAACTTCAGAAGCTAATAACTATTGGAAGGATTAAGATTTTTTAATAGAAGTAATTTACAAATCTGTTTAACTTTCCGGAGCCAGTTGATATATAAAAAAAAGTTTTGGCCTGGAATTCCCCTTTAACTTACACTGCTGGTGATGATGTCATTAGGGCAGAGCTACAGAAGGGAGCCAGGCTGGTAAATCTGAAGCTCTGTGTTAGGATTCGGCAGGCTGGATGCGGATCCTCTGTGTCAGCGAGGGATTGGCGTGGACTATGTCAGTGGACCAGTTCTAGGTTGCTACTGGTATTCACCAGAGCCCGCCGCAAAGCGGGATGGTCTTGCTGCGGCGGTAGCAACCAGGTCGTATCCACCGACAACTGCTCAACCTCGCTGACTGCTGAAAATGCGTGGGACAGAAGGACTAGACAGAGGCAAGGTCAGACGTAGCAGAAGGTCGGGGCAGGCGGCAAGGTTCGTAGTCAATGGAGATAGCAAGAAGTCAGGAACACTGGTAAGGCAAACACTGTAAACGCTTTCTCTGGCACAAGGCAACAAGATCCGGCAAGGAAGGGAAGGGGAAGTGAGGTTATATAGACAGGTGCACAGGTGGACGCTAATCAGACTGATTGGGCCAGGCACCAATCATTGGTGCACTGGCCCCTTAAATCTTAGAGAGCTGGCGCGCGCGCACCCTAAGGAGCGGAGCTGCGCGCACCAGGACGTGACAGCCGGGGACCGGGACAGGTGAGTGACTTGGGATGCGATTCGCGAGCGGGCGCGTCCCGCTATGCAAATCGCATCGCCGCCGGCAGTGTCAGTGCAGCGCTCCCGGTCAGCGGGTCTGACTGGGGCGCTGCAGAGAGAGGAACGCCGCGAGCGCTCCGGGGAGGAGCAGGGACCCGGAGCACTCGGCGTAACACTCTGTTCACATTGTCTATTTTGTATAATGTGAACAGACCCTTCTGGCAGTGTCCTCCAGGACAGGGAGACTCCAGCTGTTGCTATACTACAACTCCCAGCATGACCAGACAGCCAAAGGCGGATTCGATGGATTACGGTGGATGAACTGGATTTTTTTTCCTATTAATAAAATGGTTAACAAGGGCTGTCTGGGCATGCTGGGAGTTGTAGTTTTGCACCAATTGGAGGCTCCCTGTTTGGGTAGACATTGCATTATGGGCGATCTCCCCAATGGACAGCACCAAAAATGTCCTAACCAAGTTTTTTGTGTTTTGTTTTTTTCTTCTCGTTTCAGATCCGTGTATGCAGAGGTTTACGGCAGATTCAATGGATTACGGCGGATGAACTGATTTTTTTTTCCTTTTAATAAAATGGTTAACGAGGGCTGTGGGGGAGTGTTTATTAAAATAAAATAATTTTTTCAATGTGTCATCTTTTTTTTTTTTATTGAATTTTGAGGCTTAGTAGTGGAATCCATTACTAAGCCAAGGCTTAGTGTTAGCCCCAAAAACAGCTAGCGCTAATCCCCAATTATTACCCTTGCACCCACCACCACAGGGGTGCCGGGAAGAGCCGGTACCAACAGGCCCGGGCTGGAGCGTCAAAAATGGCATTCCTGGGCCTAGGCAGTAACAGGCTGGCGTTATTTAGGTTGGGGAGGGCCAGTAACAATGGTCCTCGCCCACCCTGGTAATGTCAGGCTGTTGCTGCTTGGTTGGTATCTGGCTGAGAATAAAAAGACGGGGAACCCTATGCATTTTTTTAATAAATAAGTACATTTAAAAATAATGCATAGGATTCCCCGTATTTCTATTCTCAGCCAGATACCAAGCTCTCCCCAGCCTAAATAACGCCAGCCTGTTACCACCTAGGCCCAGGAGTGCCATTTTTGACACTCCGGGCCTGTTAGCTCTGGCTCTTCCTGGCACCCCTTTGGCAGTGGATATCGGGGTAATAATTGGAGGTTAGCGCTAGTTGTTTTTGGGATTTAAAAAAAACGACGACACCATTGGAATTTTATTTTATTTTAACCCCTTAACGTATGTATACGTCTCCGCACCCTGGGATTTAAGGACCCATGACGTATATGTACGTCATGGCGTTTTCCGGTCTCTGCCGCTCACCGGGCAGAGATCGGAACGGCATGCCTGCTGAAATCCTTCAGCAGGCATGCCGTGCAAATGCCGATGCGGGTCCCCCCCCCCATGTCGGCGATCGCAGAAAATCTGTGGCAGTTTTTCTGGCGTTTTGCTGGCGTTTTTTTAGGTGTTAAAAAATAACCAAGTGAGTAGAACCACCAAGCCTGCGAAGGATCAGGGATGGACATCAGGGCGTAGCGGCGGCTGCGTGTGAACTCTCCTTCTACGAACCCCTCCTCCCCCCCTGTAATTCCTGATCCGGAGCTGACTATGGAGACTGGCGACGGCCCTTACCGGAGGATGTGGCCGCCAAAGTGAGGTTCTGTCCGGCTGGATAGGATGGCGCTCCCCTCTGTGCGTGTAGAGATGGGAGGTTATGACCTAGGAGGAGGGGAGTCCGTGACGGGGGCTGCTGCTCGGCTTCCCCCGGCTCCCTGGCTGCTGTCTCCCCCTCCGCTTGCCATTGATGGTCTTGCCGGTCAGCTGGCGGTCTGTGATTGGAGGGCGGGCCGACCAGCTGACCATAACTCACGTGTGCGGAAGCAGATGTAGAGACCCACGCTGAAGTGGATGGTGGCATTCATGGTGTCGGGCCTGAGCGCGGCCGGAGAGATGTGAGTGGGGGACATTGATTTATACTTCGGGACTTGCCCTCTGAAGGGTTTTGCTTGCTTCATGGAGTTTTATTTGGATTAACTGGGGTTCTGGTCTGGTATAATTTTGTATATTTGCTGATGTACTGGGCTTCCCGGTTCTTCCCTTTTTCCCCCACCCCCCCCCCCCGCCGCCAGCTATGGCCCGCAGAGCGTCGGGCCGTGGGAGGGGGGGGGGTTACCGGTCGGGTGGTGAATGACCTTGGGTTTCCGCGGGGTGGAGGGGGGGGGCTTTCACTGGTGGGTTCGGTTGTCTCTCTCCTCTCAAGCCCCCCCCCCCCCCACGGGAGCGGGTCCAGATGGTGGGGGGGGGTGATGGGTAAAATTGGTAGAAGTAAGATTGCTGCACAAAGGGAGGCAAAGGACGCCATACAGAGCCTGAAAAGGGTGGAGTAGACTCCCCACTGTCTACCTACGTACCAGGATCTATTTTTGAATTAGTGATATTGTACTCCCCCACTCCTTTTTTAATAGAGACTTATGGACTATTTTTCGCCAAGAAGGATTGATTTACTGAGCTTATGACCGCAAGTTTTCTCTATCATCACAAGTGTGGACATAGTAAGCCAGAGGAAGGTGGAGGGCAGAAGTAAGCAATTTTGGTGAACTTAAGTGACTGTGTCTTTTCCCGTTGTTCCTCTATCCCTCCCAGGTCATCTAACATTACATATTTGCTGTCTGATAGACTTTTGAGAGTCTCGGGTCCAAAAGAATTATAAGTTAAATAGTAGGGGTGAAGGGAGTGGAGAGAGAATATGCCTCCCAAGCCAAACATAAGAAGATCTGTCTCCTCTAAAGGTGCCACTGGGGCTGGCAAGATTGATAAATTTGTGAAGGCCTCACCAGGCTGGACTAAAACAATGGGTAATAAAACATCACCCCCTAAATCCAGTGTGGAGAATACAGGCTCCAGATTTGCAATACTCCAGGATATCTCTGATGATGGGGAGGAGGTAGCTGGAGTTAAAAAATCAAAGATTGAGAGAAACCAGGAAGAAGTGCAGAGATGTAATCAGTCCTTGTCGGATCTCCACATTCAGGTCGGCTCTCTAGTCTCTGATCTCTCTATAATAAGGGATGAAACTAATAAGATCCGAGACCATACTTGTCACGATTCGGCTACAGGTAGTGGATCCTCTGTGTCAGCGAGGGATTGGCGTGGACCGTGCTGGTGGACCGGTTCTAAGAGGCTACTGGTGTTCACCAGAGCCCGCCGCAAAGCGGGATGGTCTTGCTGCGGCAGTAGCAACCAGGTCGTATCCACTAGCAATGGCTCAACCTCGCTGACTGCTGAGAAGGCGTGGGACAGAAGGACTAGGCAGAGGCAAGGTCAGACGTAGCAGAAGGTCGGGGCAGGCGGCAAGGTTCGTAGTCAAGATGGATAGCAGGAGATCAGGTAACACAGGCTTGGACAACACTAAACGCTTTCACTATCACAAGGCAACAAGATCCGGCAAGGAAGTGCAGGGGCAGTGAGCAGATATAGCCTGGGAGCAGATGGAAGCCAATTAAGCTAATTGGGCCAGGCACCAATCATTGGTGCACTGGCCCTTTAAGTCTCAGAGAGCTGGCGCGCGCGCGCGCCCTAGAGAGCGGAGCCACGCGCGCCAGCACATGACAGCAGGGGACCGGGACGGGTAAGTGACTTGGGATGCGATTCGCGAGCGGGCGCGTCCCGCTGTGCGAATCGCATCCCCGACGGCCATGTCAGTGCAGCGCTCCCGGTCAGCGGGACTGACCGGGGCGCTGCAGGGAGAGAGACGCCGTGAGCGCTCCGGGGAGGAGCAGGGACCCGGAGCACTCGGCGTAACAATACTAAAGTAATGGAGAAGGCTCTGCCAGTAGTAGAGAAGGAGGTCTCTGCCCTTACAGAGGAGTCTAGGTCTCTGAGGAAGGAAGTGGGGGAGTTGAAACTGAAAGTTATCGATCTATAGGATAGAGCTAGATCAAATATTAGAATGGTGGGATTTCCAGAAGAGGTGTAAAATGGTGACATGAGATCTTTTTGCTCTACATGACTGCAGGAGTTGGTGGGCTAGCAGGGTTTGACCCCTATGTTTGGTATTGAGCGGGCCCATCGGGTTCCGATTCGGAGACCTCCACCTGGCTCTCCCACAAGGACTATTATAGTCAAACTTTTCAGTTCTAATGATCGGGACATTATTATCCGGAAAGCACGAGAGAAGGGTCAACTACTCCATGGGGGAGTGTCAATTTACCCGGACTACGCTAGAGCTACTCAAATAAAAAGAGCCTCCTTTAGAGACATTAAGAGATGGTTGGCATTGGCTAAAGTTCAATTTTCATACATTTTCCCTGCTACGCTACGCTACGACAAAATCTATTTCTTCACAGAGAGTAATGAAGCAGGGAATTGGTTGGATCAGGAAGGGATAAAATAATTGTTAGAATTATGGGTTTGCTAGGTGGTGTCCGGTGCAGATGGTTCTCTTTTTTGGGGGTCTGGTCTGCTCCGGACGGCATCAGTGAATACATGTATTTTTTTTCTATTTCTTTTGAGCGGGGGCGGGGAGGAGGAGTTAGATGACATAGGATAGAGACCCGATAATGTTAACAGGTCATAAGGAGGGAGGGGAAGGAAAATATTGGAGATTGGGACTGCCAGAGGGGGAAGAGGGCTCTTTTTTTTTTTTTTTTTTTCTCATCTAAAGTTTGTAATTTATGAGAGATAGATTAGAGATATTTTTCTGGAATGTTAGGTAAGAGAGTGGCAATTTTTGACAGGGTCCAAAACTATCTGCCAGCCATTGTTTGTCTGGTTGAATCCCATGTTACCAGGGAATCCGAGGGGGAAAATTTCTAGAAGATGGGCCCAGATGGAGTTTCACTCCTCAGCATCCAGTTATTCAGCAGGGGTCTCTGTATATATACATAGAGCTATCCTAGTAAAGATTTTTAGCAAGAAGATAGATTATGGGGGTCAATTAGTTTTTTTGCAGGTCAAACTATTCGATTGGGAAGTCTTGATGGCCTTTTTTTATGTCCCTCCGCCATTCTCCATTACTAGATTTGATTGCCTTCTCTAAAGGGAAGGAACATTTCCCTCTATATCTGTTTGGAGATTACAATTGTGTAATGAACCCAACTCAGGACAGGTCCTCAATCAGGGCTGTGTCACGATGCCGGCTGGCAGGTAGTGGATCCTCTGTGCCAGAGAGGGATGGCGAGGACCGCGCTAGTGGACCGGTTCTAAGCCACTACAGGTTTTCACCAGAGCCCGCCGCAAAGCGGGATGGTCTTGCTGCGGCGGTAGTGACCAGGTCGTATCCACTAGCAACGGCTCACCTCTCTGGCTGCTGAAGATGCTGAAGATAGGCGCGGTACAAGGGAGTAGGCAGAAGCAAGGTCGGACGTAGCAGAAGGTCGGGGGCAGGCGGCAAGGATCGTAGTCAGGGGCAACGGCAGGAGGTCAGGAACACGGACTAGGAACAGACAAGGGAACGCTTTCACTAGGCACAAGTGCAACAAGATCCGGCAAGGGAGTGCAAGGGAGGAGACTAGATATAAGCAGGGAACAGGTGGGAACCAATTAAGCTAATTGGGAAGATTGGGCCAGGCACCATCATTGGTGCACTGGCCCTTTAAATCGCAGAGACCCGGCGCGCGCGCGCCCTAGGGAGCGGGGCCGCGCGCGCCGGGACAGGACCGAGGGAGAGCGAGTCAGGTACGGGGGCCGGGGTGCGCATCGCGAGCGGGCGCTATCCGCATCGCGAATCGCATCCCGGCTGAAGGCGGGACCGCAGCGCACCCGGTCAGTGGATCTGACCGGGGCGCTGCAACAACGAAGATGAGGCGAGCGCTCCGGGGAGGAACGGGAACCCGGAGCGCTCGGCGTAACAGTACCCCCCCCCTTGGGTCTCCCCCTCTTCTTGGGGCCAAAGAACCTGAGGAAAAAAAACTCAATTTTTCCGTGATGAGGTCCGATGCAAATTAGGAGGGGTTCTGTGTGGAAACGTACGAGACAGTCCAATCTTTTATTGTAAAAACAATTGCTGTAGAGGGGTCTGGCGAGACTGGTCACAGGAACGTAGAACCTGTTGATGAGAGAGGCCAAAAAAAATTTTCCTGCAGATCCGGAATCCAAGAAGAGCATAGTAGAGAAGGAGAAGGTAGAGGCAGATATCCGCACAGGCACAGTAAGGCGTGGAGAAGCAGAGTTGACATCAAGAACTGTGTCACCTTTGTGCGGAGTCAGCGTACGTCTTTCCAGGCGGGGAGGACGGATAGGACAATCCTTCAGGAAGTGTTCGGTACCGGCATAGTACAGGCAAAGATTCTCCATGCGGCGTCGTGTCCTCTCTTGAGGTGTCAAGCAAGACCGGTCAACTTGCATAGCCTCCGCGGCGGGAAGCACAGGAACAGATTGCAGAGGACCAGAGGAGAGAGGAGCCGGAGAGAAAAAACGCTTCGTGCGAACAAAGTCCATATCCAGGCGGAGCTCCAGACGCCATCCGGAAGAACGCATGTCAATGCGAGTGGCTAGATGAATGAGTTCATGTAGGTCAGCAGGAGTCTCTCGTGCGGCCAGAACATCTTTAATGTTGCTGGATAGGCCTTTTTTAAAGGTCGCGCAGAGAATCTCACTATTCCAGGACAACTCGTAAGCAAGAGCACGGAACTGAATGGCGTACTCGCCAACGGAAGAAACACCCTGGGCCAGGTTCAGCAGGGCAATCTCGGCTGAAGAAGCTCGGGCAGGTTCCTCAAAGACACTTCGAATTTCCGAGAAGAAGGAGTGTACAGAGGCAGTGACGGGGTCATTGCGGTCCCAGAGCGGTGCGGCCCATGACAGAGCTTTTCCAGACAGAAGGCAGAACACGAAAGCCACCTTAGACCTTTCAGTAGGAAACTGGTCCGACATCATCTCCAAGTGCTGGGAACATTGCGAAAGAAAGCCACGGCAATACTTAGAGTCCCCATTAAATTTGTCCGGCAAGGACAGGCGGAGGCTAGGAGTGGCCACTCGCTGCGGAGGAGGTGCAGGAGCTGGCGGAGGAGAAGATTGCTGGAGAAGTTGCGACTGAAGTTGGTGCGAAATGGTGGACATTTCCGACAGCTGACGGGTTAGAAGGGCGATCTGTCGGGCTTGCTGGGCGGCCACCGTGGTGAGGTCAGCGACAACTGGCAGAGGAACTTCAGCGGGATCCATGGCCGGATCTACTGTCACGATGCCGGCTGGCAGGTAGTGGATCCTCTGTGCCAGAGAGGGATGGCGAGGACCGCGCTAGTGGACCGGTTCTAAGCCACTACAGGTTTTCACCAGAGCCCGCCGCAAAGCGGGATGGTCTTGCTGCGGCGGTAGTGACCAGGTCGTATCCACTAGCAACGGCTCACCTCTCTGGCTGCTGAAGATGCTGAAGATAGGCGCGGTACAAGGGAGTAGGCAGAAGCAAGGTCGGACGTAGCAGAAGGTCGGGGGCAGGCGGCAAGGATCGTAGTCAGGGGCAACGGCAGGAGGTCAGGAACACGGACTAGGAACAGACAAGGGAACGCTTTCACTAGGCACAAGTGCAACAAGATCCGGCAAGGGAGTGCAAGGGAGGAGACTAGATATAAGCAGGGAACAGGTGGGAACCAATTAAGCTAATTGGGAAGATTGGGCCAGGCACCATCATTGGTGCACTGGCCCTTTAAATCGCAGAGACCCGGCGCGCGCGCGCCCTAGGGAGCGGGGCCGCGCGCGCCGGGACAGGACCGAGGGAGAGCGAGTCAGGTACGGGGGCCGGGGTGCGCATCGCGAGCGGGCGCTATCCGCATCGCGAATCGCATCCCGGCTGAAGGCGGGACCGCAGCGCACCCGGTCAGTGGATCTGACCGGGGCGCTGCAACAACGAAGATGAGGCGAGCGCTCCGGGGAGGAACGGGAACCCGGAGCGCTCGGCGTAACAGGCTGGAAGAGAATCTGACACCCCCCTCCATAAATTATGTGTAGAAAGGGGTTGGAGGGACCCGTGGCGTTTAATGAATCCTGAAACGAGGGTGTTTTCATGTTTTTCGGCCTCCTATAAAGTGGCATTGCGTTTCGATATTGTTCTTTCTAACGATAGGGGTTGCGGTTTATTGAAGGAGTTAGGTAATGGAGCTTAGAATTGGGGACCGGGAAAATCAGGAGAGGGTTTTTAGTCTGAACCCCCACTGGCTTAACTTGATTGGAGGTAAAGAGGAAATTGTGAAAGAGCTATGGGAATGTTGGGAGTTGAATAAGAACTCAGCCCCTTCCAAGATAGTATGGGATACTATAAAAGCAGTTTTGAGGGGGATTTTATATAGGGAGATTCAAAGGAAAAAGAAGGCGTTTAATAAAGTAGAACAGGATCTGAGAGAGAAGGTTAGAGAGGCCGAGGAGAAATATGAGGCGGAGAGATCTGAAAAGAACTTTAGGGAGTTAGAATTAGGACAAGGGAAGCTGTCAGGGTATTATTTTGAAAAAGCACAACATAGGATTTTTTTTTCGGGACAGAAGGTCTTTGTGGAAGGAGCCCGTCCAGGGAAACTTTTAGCGAATTTAGTTAGAGCCCAAAGGGAGAGGTGTGATATCTTGGCCCTATATGATTAAAATGGGATTATTCAATCTTCGCAGGAGGAGTTACAGAAGATTGCCCGACAGTACTATCAACAACTATATGGTTCAGAGGGGGTGGTAGGGGATAGTGAGATCGAGGCATATCTGGAGGATATTGAACTTCCAGCTGTGGATAGGATGACTTTGGAAAGTCTTAATAAACAAATTACAGTAGAAGAACTGGAGGAAGCTTTAGAGAATTGTCCGAATTCATCAGCTCCGGGTTGGATGGCCTACCCTATTCCATATATAAGTAGTATAAGGAGGTCTTACTACCTATCCTCTGTATAGTTTTGGAGGAGGCTCGGAAGGGGGGAGAACTGCCTCCCTCAATGTTAGAAACCAAAATAGTTCTAATTCGTAAAAAAGAGAAAGATAGTTTGAAAATGGAATCCTATCGGCCTATATCCTTGATAAATTCAGACGCCAAGATCTTGGCCAAACTTTTGGCCAGAGGATTGTCCCCCCTTCTCTCTGACCTCGTAGGGGTTGAGCAAACCGGCTTTATTCCGGGGCGCTCAATCCATAGTAACCTGGTGCATTGGTTAATGTTCAGTTGGGATCTGATCCTTTCCACTCCACCCTGTCACTTGACGCCATGAAGGCATTTGACAGGGTGGAGTGGAATTTTTTATGGAGGGTTCTTAGGAATTTGGTATAGAGGGGGATATGTTGGAATGGTTTAAGTTGTTATATAAGAATCCTAGGGCTAGGGTTGCAGTAAATGGGTCTTTGTCATCCCAATTGGACATAGGACGGGGCACTAGGCAGGGATGTCCTTTCTCACCTATGCTATTTGTTCTTTTTTTGGAGCCACTGGCGAGGAAGCACAAAAAAGCGGAAGACTTGAGGGGATTCAGGATTAAGGGAGTAGAAGATAAATCTCTAATGTACGCTGACGATATTCTCCTATTTTTAGAAAACGCGTATATAGGGGTCCCAGTAGCAATTAGGGTTTTTGAGGACTTTGGGAGGGTTTCAGGTCTCAAAATTAATTGGGAAAAGCCTCTTTAATGCCTTTGGCAACAGGCAATATCAATGGTTATATGGGGGTGAAAGATCTGAAAGAAGATGAGAGTCTGGATTACTTGGGTATTAAAATAGCTCCAGCAAAATAATTTTTTACGCAGCTTAACTTATATCCGTTATTGAGTAAGTTTAGGAAAAAGGTAGACGCATGGGTCAAATTGCCTCTCTCAATAGCAGATAGGATAGGGTTAATCAAAATGGTAATTCTTCCTCAGGTATTATACGTTTTGGGGGCAGCCCCTTGCTGGATTCCTGGAAAATGGTTTCGGGGATTGGAAGCCCTTTTGGGAAGGTTGATTTGGGGGAGGGGTAGAGTACGTATGAAATATTTAAGTTGGGTACACTTGGAAGGAGAAGGTGGAGGGGGTCTACCATAATTTAGGTTATATTTTTCGGCAAAAAAATCTACAGAATATTAGACGGGGGTTGAGTGATGCACTTTGGGGGAAATTATTTAAAGACTATAAAAGGCACTATGGGAGTTTTTTTGAATTTGTTGAAGCTGGCCTTCCTGTAAAGAAGGATTTGGGACAGGTTTCTTTGATAGGGTTATATAGAAAAATGTGGCAAGAGGTAAAAAAGAGATGTAAGTTAGAGGGAAGTTTAAGGAATACGGTTTTATGGGATAATATAGAGTTGGTACACTTCCAATGCTTAGGTTGTGATTTCTGGAAAGGGAAAGGGGTTAAATATGTTGCACAGATTTTTCAGGATGGAGAGATTAAAAAAATTGAAACACTAAAAAAGGAGTTTGGTTTGCGGAATTAACATACATTTTGGTATCTTCAAATGTTTGAAGCATATAGATGCACTGATAAGGACAAAGTCTACAACACTGAGATGTCTACACATATGGTGATAGATTATATGAATCTTGAAGGAGGAGGGAAGTTAAAACATATTTATAGGCTACTCCTTAAAACTGTATCTGTCAATTTTCAGGGAAACAAGAAAGGGAGGTGGGAGGAAGTACTTGGTTTGGTTTCTGAGGAAGAAGTAGAGGTATGTCTCTTTGAAAAGTAATTGTATTTACTTTTTAATTTTTATAATAAAAAAATTAAAAATAAATAAATAACCAAGTGGAAACCTAGTCTAAAGGGTAAAAATAACACTAAATACAAAAATGCCATGTATTTATGATGTTTCACTACTCCATGTTAGCTTCCAGCTAACATCTGGCTGCAGCTTTTGTGGCCCAAAAAAGGCACATGCAGCGAGTATGGCTTATTTTGGGAATTTCTGGATAAAAATGCAGTGCTTGCTCACACAGGCAAATTTTAATGCGAACTTGCAGCGGCAAGTAAATGGGGTATGCAATGGATTTTCCGCAGCAGAAATACCACTGCCGAAAATCTGACGCGGAGAGCCTGCTCCCATTGAAACTCGCCCCAGCAATTAAATTCATCTGTGTGAATGAGCCCTAAGAAAGAATTAAAACTTACCACATCTGTTATCGGATTATCAGAATGAGGGTTTTTGAGCAAGTATCCTTTATCTACAGAGCGCACAGAGCACAAGGACCCGGCTTCTGCTGTAACTTCAAGGTTCACATTTTCCCCAGGTCGGACTTGTTCTTCGGAGAAGCTAAGTTTCACCTAATTGTATAAATGGTATGTGTTATTTTAAAATCTGGAAATCCTTTTGATATCTTACTTCTTTTATGTTGAGACACGATTGAGATTATTGAGATACTGATGATAAGTCCTGTTCTTCCTGGTTCAACTGTAGTATTAGCATTGGGAATGTACATATCAAAATTTAGCATTGGATATATATATATATATATATATATATATATATATATATATATATACACACACACATATATATCTATATATATATATATATATTCCCCATTGACAATCACAGAAATACAATTTAAAAAGTTAAAGGGGTTATCCACCATAAGGTGATTTTAGTATGTACCTGGCAGATAGTAATGGACATGCTTAGGAAGGATCTGTTCTTGTTTTGGGGCTGAATGGCTATGTTGTGAAATTACCATAATACTGTGGCTAGCATTTTGTGTACTGGTATTTCCTGTCTGAGTCTTCTTTTTTTTACTACAAATCCCATAATCCCATTTTCCTCCCTCCCACACATCAGTCACCCCACCCATTGAAACATAAATGAGCTGCATCCATTCAAAAGACCTGTGGTTTTCAATCAGGGTGACTACAGCTGTTGCATTAGTTGCAGATTGATCTCTCTCCCACCAAGCGATCACTCCAACCATTGAAGCAGACAGTTAGAGATGAGTGAACGTTTGAAAAATTAGATTCGGCGAATTTTCCGAAAAAGTTTGTTTCGATCCAAATTTTTTTGTGGCGAATCTATATTAAAAAAGGCTATTTCTAGCCTACATACAGCCTCCATAGGGGTATAGAACACTTTTGATGTGTTCTAAAACGCATATGGAGTGTGCTGGGGTAGTGAAATAATACTGTTATTCAGAATAACAAGCAGATTACCGGCATCGTTTTTAGAATCACTGCCACACAGCAGCACAATGACAGAGCCTGGTGGTGGCATCAGCATGAGGAGACCATATAGTGGCTGAATGGCACAGCGTGGAGGTGTTGGCAGCATGAGGACACCATATAGTGGCTGAATGACACAGCTTGGATGAGGCTGAAGCATGAGGACACCATATAGTGGCTGAATGACACAGCGTGGAGGTGTTGGCAGCATGAGGAGACCATATAGTGATTGAATGGCACAGCCCCGAGTTGCCAGCAGCATGAGTAGGCACTAGGTCTTCACAATCCCTAAGATTAAAAGATGAATTTAGAAATTTAAACCGAAGATTTTGGATAGCGGGTGCTACCTATGATAAAATTTGAATTTCCCAGACCCAGGCCCAGTAGCGGCATCAGTAAACCATATATTGCTAGAACAACACAGCCTGGAGTTGGCAGAAGAAAAAACACAACAATTTTTGAAATTTTTGAGGAAGATTTTGGATAGCGGGTGCTACCTATGAGAAAATTTGAAATTCCCAGACCCAGGCCCAGCAGCGGCATCAGTAAACCATATATTGCCTGAATGACAAAGCCTGGAGTTGGCTGATGCATGAGTACACACCAGGGCTTCACAATCCCTAAGAAAAAACACAAAAATTTTAGAAATTTTTGAAGAAGATTTTGGATAGCGGGTGCTACCTATGATAAAATTTGAAATTCCTAGACCCAGGCCCAGCAGCGGCATTAGAAAACCATATATTGCCTGAATGACACAGCCTGGAGTTGACTGATGCATGAGTACACACCAGGGCTTCACAATCCCCCCAAACAACACAACAATTTAAGGAATTTATGAAGAAGATTTTGGATAGCGGGTGCTACCTATGAGAAAATTTGAAATTCCCAGACCCAGGCCCAGCAGCGGCATCAGTAAACCATATATTGACTGAATGACAAAGTCTGGAGTTGGCTGATGCATGAGTACACACCAGGGCTTCACAATCCCCCCCAAAAAACACAACAATTTAAGAAATTTATGAAGAAGATTTTGGATAGCGGGTGCTACCTATGAGAAAATTTGAAATTCCCAGACCCAGGCCCAGCAGTGGCATCAGTAAACCATACATTGCCTGAATGGCACAGCCTGGAGTTGGCTGTTGCATGAGGAGACCATTGAAATGATTTTTTATTTTGAAATTTCAATCAAACTTTAAGGGTCCCAGACCCCAGCGTGTGGGTACAAAGGACCAAATCCAACAAGCCCCCACAGGGCTCATGTGGCAGTGAGATGTAGGAGCAACGTCTCCATTGTCCTGACCGGCCATTGTTTCCAAGACTTTTCACCAAGACAAACCATGTGAAGAACAGCGTGACACCGCCGTGCCCTGCACACATGGAATGCTTGTCTGGGCAGTGGAGGCTTAGGAAACAGTGGAGGATGTGGAGGCGGAGTAGCACACTGTCACAGGACCAACGGGCTGACAGAGTGTGGCAGGAAGCAGCATGGGTACACACTAGGGCTTCACAATCCCTAAGAAAAAACAACCATGTTTTAAAAATTTCAAGAAGATTTTGGATAGCAGGTGCTACCTATGATAAAATTTGAAATTCCCAGACCCAGGCCCCACAGCGGCATCAGTAAACCATATATTGCCTGAATGACACAGCCTGGAGTTGGCTGATGCACGATTTCACAGCAGGGCTTCACAATCCCCCCAAAAAACACAACAATTTTAGAAATTTTTGAAAAAGATTTTGGATAGCGGGTGCTACCTATGAGAAAATGTGAAATTCCCAGACCCAGGCCCCACAACGGCATCAGTAAACCAAATATTGCCTGAATGACCCAGCCTGGAGTTGGCTGATGCATAAGGAGACCAATGAAATGTCAGATTTTTTTATTTGAAATTTAAATCAAACTTTGAGGGGCCCGGGTCCAACAAGCCCCCACAGGGCTCATGTGGCCGTGAGATGTAGGCGCAACGTCTCCATTGCCCTGACCGGCCCTTTTTTAATTTTTTGTACCTTTGTTTAAGAGCAAGCACATATCCAAGAGTCCAGAAGACTCTATGATGCAGGACGGTGGACAACAAAAAGACATTCTTCTCTAAAGTAATGTTTTCTGGAATAAAGACGCAGAGTTCATCCATTTCCGTATAATTTTTGACAATTTTAATTCAAAAATCACACACAACAAGCGTTCAATGGTGTAATGGTTGTTATTCCTTAAAATTCAGGTTTATTACTGAGAAAATTATCATAAAATTGGAAAAAAAAAGTACCCAAAAGGGTTTAATAACCCCATACTTTGCACCATAAATGTTGAAATTTTAATTAAGCATGTATGTATCTATTTCACAAATCATAAAATTAAAGACACAGGAGCAGACAGGAGTAGGCATCAGCAGTACCTTAGAGGCTTTCATAATCCCTTACACAGCACGATCAATTGCGAGATCGAGCAATAACAGGTGTGTGATGCCCTCAGATGTCTGGGGCTACATGCGCGCTACACTGAACGGACCAGCAAGTGTCTATTCTTCACCGACAAGTGCGGGTAACCCGCTCAACCCCGTTCATGATAGGGATCGGGGATTGCAATTATTTGCCATGAAAGAAGAATTCCAACTAAGTGCGGGTCATAAGCTCAGGTTCATTAGGTCTCTGGCCTTTGTACACACCGCCTGTCTCTACTACCGATTGGATGGTTTAGTGAGGTGCTCTGATCGGCCCCGGCGGGGTAGGCGACGGCCCTGGCAGAGCGCCGAGAATTTAAAGATCATTGTTGAAATTAGCATTAAGCATGTATTAGCTACTGCTAAACTTCCAAAAATTAAAGGCCCAATGCCAGAAGCATCAGTGAGGCAAGAAGTTCCTGAAAGACACAGGATGAGTCAGGAGCAAGCATTCGCAGTAACCAAGAGGGTTTCATAACCCCTTACATGTAAAGATCAATGTTAAAATTTGCATTAAGCATGTATTTAGCTACTGCTAAACATCCAAAAATTAAAGGGCCAAGGCCCGAAGCATCTGTGAAGCAAGTAGTTCCTGAAAGACACAGGATGAGCCAGGAGCAGGCATTCACAGTACCCAAGAGGGTTTCATAACCCCTTACATGTAAAGATCAATGTTGAAATTTGCATTAAGCATGTATTTAGCTACTGCTAAACATCCAAAAATTAAAGGCCCAAGGCCAGAAGCGTCAGTGAGGCTAGTAGTTTCTGAAAGACATAGGATGAGTCAGGAGCAGGCATTCAAGCGGACCAAGCGGACACCCGCGAAACCGGTTACCCACGCGCTCTCCGAGCTCGCATTCTTCTTCCTCCGAGCATGCTGCTGTAACTCCGTTCCATATGCAATAAAGAAAGTGCCATCCCGGCGAAAGTTCCTGGTGAGTGCTGTACAGTCTGTTTCCTCTATGCCTGGTGCTTCATGTTCTCTAGTTCAAGTTGTAGCACCCGTGGACAGCCGGTCAGTTGTCATCATTATCACTATTGCGGCAGCATTCCTCCACTCTGATCCCGGAGTGCCGGACTCTGTTTTCTATGCGTGTTTTTTTTACAAATAATGTGGCTTCCTCAAAGGGCCTGAGCAAACGGCAGGTGTCACGTATGAGCTGCCACTGGTTCACATTGAAGTTACACAGGGGAGTACTCTTATCTGCTTGGATCATCGAGAAATTGGTGATGGCTTTTCTTTGTTCATATAGTCTGTCCAACATATGGAGGGTGGAATTCCAACGTGTGGCAATGTCACAAATAAGACTATGTTGTGGGATACCGTTCTGATGCTGCAGCTCAAGGAAGGTGTGCTTGGCGGTGTACGAGTGGCTGAAGTGCATGCACAGTTTCCTTGCCATTTTCAGGATGTTTTGCAAATGGGCTGAAGACTTGAGGAAGTGCTTGACAACCAGATTCAACACGTGTGCCATGACACTTCCTTGCCGAAGCGCGGACACGATGTTCTTTCCGTTGTCGGTCACCATGGTTCCCATTTCCAGATTTCGTGGAGTAAGCCATACTCGGATTTCTTTACGAATGAACTTTAGCAGTTCCTCCCCTGTGTGACTCCGTTCGCTAAGGCAAACCATGTGAAGGACGACTTGACACCGCCGTGCCCTACACACATGGTACGATGAAGGACCACCGAGATTTGGATGTGCAGTGGAAGCCGAGGACACGGTGGAGGATGAGGAGGTGGCGTTGCACACTGTAACAGGACCAACTGCCTAAGAGCGAGAGCGTGGAGGAGGAAGCGGTGTGACCTGTCCAAGTTGCTGTTGTGGCTGTACAGGAACCACATTTACCCAGTGGTCCGTAAAAGACAAGTATTGTCCCTTCCCATAGTTACAGCTCCACACGTCGGCGCTGCCATGCACTTTTGAACACACCGACAGGCTCAAGGACTGGCCCACCTTCTCTTGTACAAACTTATGCAGGGCTGGTACTGCCTTTTTCGCGAAGAAATGATGGCTTGGGACTCTCCACCTCAGCTCGGCACACGCCATCAATTCTCTGAAAGGTGCAGAGTCCACCACTTCAAAAGGGAGGGACTGCAGCACCAGCAACTTGGACAGGAGCACATTCAACTTCTGCACAGTTGGATGAGTGGGCGCATACTGTTGTCTGTTGGACATGGATTGTTGTGGAATGGCTGACTAAAAGCGGGAGAAACAGGTGCGACAGAAGGAGGGTTTGACACACAGCTCCCTTCGGCTGAGGTGGTGGAGCCTTGGCTGGATGAAGGAGGGAGCGGATGGCCACTGGGTGATGCAGCAGGCTGGACCACTACATCAGAGCCACGGTTCTCCCAGGCTTCTTTATGGTGGCGAAGCATGTGTTGACACAGGGCCATGGTGCCGACATTGGGACCCTGGCCACGCTTCACCTTCTGCCTTCATATCTTGCATGTGGCTACGTGAACCTCCTCCGGAAGCCTGATGAAAAACTGCCACACCGCCGAGTAGCTGATTTTCCCACCCGCAGTCTGCACTAATTGACTGCTACTGGCGCCATCTCCAGGAACCCTTGTTCCACTACCTCCCGGAAAGGTAGGCTGCCGCAAAGCTGGTTTTCTCCCCTGGACATGTTTGGCTCCAGAAATTCCACTCCTGCCACTACGCTGACTGCCAACCGGGCTACCGCCTTGCTGCCTCAAGGGCAACCAGCAACTCTCTTCTCCTGATGATGATGAAACCCCTTCTGCACCCGGCTCCCAATTGCGATAGGCTTCATCATCATCAACAGGTGTGTGCACGTCACTGATGTCCTCCTCAGGTTCCCCAACAGTGTCTGCTTCAGGACCCTGAACCCTTGCAACACCGACCTCCCTCATCACTCTCCGCATCACTACTTGGCCGCCTAGCGGAGCAAGCGGCGCATGTCTCCTCCCCTTCTTGGCTGGGCAGTAGCTGCTGACTGTCCTCTATTAGATCGTCCCCAGTGAATAGTGGAGCTGAACCCACAGCAGAAGATAATTCTCTAGGAGAGGGAACAGCATAGGACAAAGGCAATGGAAGGACAGGGACTGCTCCCGGGCCATGCCAACTGAGGGTTGTGTCTGAGGAACCCACCGACTGTTGACTGGGGGTGTCAGATGTCACTTGTGATGATGTGGATGAGCGTGTTAACCAATCGACGACGGCAGATGGGTCGAGACACGACCGCTGGCTAATAACGGGAGCTCAGGCCTCTCGCTGCGACTCCTGCTGCCACTCGCCCCTAGTCTGCTGCCAACTCTGCCTGAAGTATTTAGGCCTCTGCCACTCCTCTGTGCACGTCCTAGCACTTCTCTGCCTGACATACTTAGTGCGTATATGAGGGTATTACAATACGCTACACTGCTCTTTAAACAGTTTTTGTCTAGAACAGCAGCAGGTGATTACTTAAGGCTGTCCTTTCACAGTATGTAGGCCCTTAACTGATTAACAGGTACAAAATGGTACAATACTTGAATGTACGTATGTGGTATGCACTGATGAGGGCAATAATATGCTCAACAATACGCAGAAAAAACTCTGTATTTTTGTAAAACACCAGCCGGTGAGTACTATTGTTTGGACATTCACAGTATGTAGCCCCTTGACAGATTAACAGGTACAAAATGGTACAATACTTGGATGTACGTATGCTGTATGCACTGATGAGGGCAGAAACGTGCAACAATACGCAGAAAAAATTGTATTTTTGTAAAACACCAGCCGGTGAGTACTATTGTTTGGACTTTCACAGTATGTAGCCCCTTGACAGATTAACAGGTACAAAATGGTACAATACTTGGATGAACGTATGCGTTATGCACTGATGAGGGCAATAATATGCGTAACAATATGCAGAAAAAATAAGTATTTTTTAAAAACACCAGCAGGTGATTACTTTTGCCAGGAGTCAGGACTTTCCCTGTATCTAGACTTGTTACAGATACATAATAGTAGACTGCTTTGATGTAAGCATGTGCTATGCACGTATGAGGGCAGACAAATGCATTACAGTCGGCTGAAAAATAACGTATTTGTGAACAGCAGCAGGACCCAACAGTGCAGCACCACAAAAAAAAAATACAGGGATTAAACCCTAAATTGCACTCAGTCACAAAATTCTGAGCAGCAGATGATTTGTGGAGCAAAATAAACACTGAATTGTGCTGAAAAATGAGGAGATAAGATGGTTGATATAGTTCAGGCAGCTTGGAGATCTGTATGAGGCAGCTGACAGCTATCTGCCCCTCTCTGCTGCAATGCTCAATAACGTGAATAGGAGGTTTAGCTATCAATGATCCTTCTCAGAGTAACAGCACAGCACTCTGCACTCCTGCCTTTCCCTAATGCTGATGTGACTAGCAGTTGCAGTGTAACGCTGTGGTATGAGCTATTCACACACACACAGTCCCGTCCTCTCCATCTGAGTGCATAGATGAAATGAAGAGAGGCAAGATGGCCGCCGATTATATAGAGCTGTGACATTACAGGGGTCAGTGAACACTGATAGGCTGCATCTCACATGTGATTCAGGGTCATCCCACCTACCTTCATTCCCGCCGCTATTTCCCGCCCTCACCTAATCCCCTGTCCCATGTAATCACATGTGGATCCGCCATTTTAGGTCTCCAATAGCCTGGAACGCTGTAAAATGAAGTTTAATGAATCGATTTACGCGATAGAATCACGGCGATATTCGCATTCGTTGCGAATCAAATTTTTCATGAAATTCATAACGAATTCGGGTTCGTCAACTTCGATTCGCTCATCTCTACAGACAGGCTCCCTGTCATCAGCTGACTAGTAGTGTTGAGCGGCATAGGCCATATTCGAATTCGCGAATATTCGCGAATATATGGACGAATATTCATCATATATTCGCAAATATTCGCATATTCGTAATACTCTCATTTTATTTTTGCATATGCGAAAATAACATAAGCAAATATTCGCATATGCGAAAAGTTGCATATACTAATTTTCGCATATGCGAAAATTCGCACACCAGTCTCACACAGTAGTATTAGAGCCTTCTTTACACCACACAAGCTGGAAGCAGAGAGGGATGATAACTGTGATGTGTACTGTGAAAAAAAAAAGAATATTCGTAATTACGAATATATAGCGCTATATTCACAAATATTTGCGAATTCGCGAATATGCGATATACGCGAATAAAATTTGTATTGCGAATATTCGCGAGCAACACTACTGACTAGTGAGTCAGGTCTCAATCACATTGCAATCTGGGAAAAATCTGAGACAACAGTCATTTTGTATGCTGTCAAAAAATAAATATTGGAGTGAAAATCACATAAGAATTGTGAGAAAACCGTCACACACAGGTACAGACACTATATTATGAACTACACTAACTATACAGCCCCTGTAGAATAGTGAAATAAAAAAAAATCCTGGAATACCCCTTTAAATGAAGAAAAGCGCCTTGGAATTTTCAGATTATGACGACGCATTGTATTCAAGCCTCTTTTTAGGGTATTATCAAGCCTCTTTTTTGTTTTAACCTTTTTAATTGTATTGCTGTGGTTTCTACATGTGGATTGCATATTCTAACTTCTGATTGTATATGTGATTTTATATACTGTACATTTTATGAAGCGAAAACTCAGCTTGGTTGCAATACAATTGTATTGCTTGTATATATTTTACTGTCTAGAGGCCCACTTACTTCCTTTTGGTGCCATTTTGTGTAATTTAAATGCATGGTTTGTTTCATTTTGTTTTATCTGATGAAGGGAGATATTTCTACCAAAACGCGTTATTGCTTTTCAACCTTGTTTTTATTTCAATAAACTTACTTTGCAGTATAAAAGAAGTTGTCTGGATCCTCAACCATTGCAGTGCAGCACTGTTAGAGAGTCTGTTGGTTTCTCAGTACAGATCTTCTACATGTGTATAGGACCATCCCTATCTGCGGCTACCCGTTTAGCAGCTACTCCAGAGGCATGTCACGATGCCGGCTGGCAGGTAGTGGATCCTCTGTGCCAGAGAGGGATTGGCGTGGACCGTGCTAGTGGATCGGTTCTAAGTCACTACTGGTTTTCACCAGAGCCCGCCGCAAAGCGGGATGGTCTTGCTGCGGCGGTAGTGACCAGGTCGTATCCACTAGCAACGGCTCAACCTCTCTGGCTGCTGAAGATAGGCGCGGTACAAGGGAGTAGACAGAAGCAAGGTCGGACGTAGCAGAAGGTCGGGGCAGGCAGCAAGGATCGTAGTCAGGGGCAACGGCAGGAGGTCTGGAACACAGGCTAGGAACATACAAGGAACGCTTTCACTGGCACAATGGCAACAAGATCCGGCAGGGAAGTGCAGGGGAAGTGAGGTGATATAGGGAAGTGCACAGGTGAAGACACTAATTGGAATCACTGCGCCAATCAGCGGCGCAGTGGCCCTTTAAATCGCAAAGACCCGGCGCGCGCGCGCCCTAGGGAGCGGGGCCGCGCGCGCCGGGACAGGACCGAGGGAGAGCGAGTCAGGTACGGGAGCCGGGGTGCGCATCGCGAGCGGGCGCTACCCGCATCGTGAATCGCATCCCGGCTGGCAGCAGAATCGCAGCGCCCCGGGTCAGTGGATCTGACCGGAGCGCTGCAGCGGAGAGAGTGTGGCGAGCGCTCCGGGGAGGAGCGGGGACCCGGAGCGCTCGGCGTAACAGTACCCCCCCCCTTGGGTCTCCCCCTCTTTTTAGGGCCTGAGAACCTGAGGAGCAGACTTTTATCTAGGATGTTGTCCTCAGGTTCCCAGGATCTCTCTTCAGGACCACAACCCTCCCAGTCCACTAAAAAAAAAGTTTTCCCTCTGACCTTTTTAGAGGCTAAGATCTCTTTGACAGAGAAGATGTCCGAGGAGCCGGAAACAGGAGTGGGAGGAACAGATTTGGGAGAAAAACGGTTGAGGATGAGTGGTTTAAGAAGAGAGACGTGAAAGGCATTAGGGATACGAAGAGAAGGAGGAAGAAGAAGTTTGTAAGAGACAGGATTAATTTGACACAAAATTTTGAAAGGACCAAGATAGCGTGGTCCCAACTTGTAGCTAGGGACACGGAAGCGGACATATTTAGCGGAGAGCCATACCTTGTCTCCAGGGGAAAAAACGGGAGGAGCTCTTCTTTTCTTATCCGCGAACCTCTTCATGCGTGAAGAAGCCTGTAAGAGAGAATTTTGGGTCTCTCTCCATATAATGGAAAGGTCACGAGAAATTTCATCCACAGCGGGCAGACCAGAGGGCAAGGGGGTAGGGAGGGGGGGAAGAGGGTGACGGCCGTACACCACGAAAAATGGGGATTTGGAGGAAGATTCAGAGACTCTGAAGTTATACGAGAATTCGGCCCATGGAAGGAGATCTGCCCAGTCATCCTGGCGGGAGGAAACAAAATGTCGCAAATAATCACCCAAGACTTGGTTAATTCTTTCTACTTGTCCATTGGACTGGGGATGATATGCAGAAGAAAAATTTAATTTAATCTTGAGTTGTTTACAGAGAGCCCTCCAGAATTTAGACACAAATTGGACGCCTCTATCCGAGACGATCTGCGTAGGCAACCCGTGAAGACGAAAAATGTGTACAAAAAATTGTTTAGCCAACTGAGGCGCTGAAGGAAGACCAGGAAGAGGGATGAAATGTGCCATTTTGGAGAATCGATCAACGACCACCCAAATAACAGTGTTGCCACGGGAAGGGGGTAAATCAGTAATAAAATCCATACCAATCAGAGACCAAGGCTGTTCGGGGACAGGCAGGGGATGAAGAAAACCAGCGGGCTTCTGGCGAGGAGTCTTATCCCGGGCACAGATAGTGCAGGCTCGCACAAAGTCCACAACATCCGTCTCCAGAGTCGGCCACCAATAGAAGCGGGAGATGAGTTGCACAGATTTCTTGATGCCCCCATGACCAGCGAGATGGGAGGAGTGACCCCATTTGAGGATTCCGAGGCGTTGGCGTGGAGAAACAAAGGTCTTTCCTGGAGGAGTTTGCCTGATGGAGGCTGGAGAAGTGGAGATCAGGCAGTCAGGTGGAATGATGTGTTGTGGAGAGAGTTCAACTTCTGAGGCATCCGAGGAACGAGAGAGAGCATCGGCCCTAATGTTCTTATCGGCAGGACGAAAGTGAATCTCAAAATTAAATCGGGCAAAGAACAGAGACCACCGGGCCTGGCGAGGATTCAGCCGTTGGGCAGACTGGAGGTAGGAGAGGTTCTTGTGGTCGGTGTAAATAATAACTGGAAATCTTGATCCCTCCAGCAGATGCCTCCATTCCTCAAGTGCTAATTTAATGGCTAGAAGCTCTCGATCCCCGATGGAGTAGTTCCTCTCCGCCGGAGAGAAGGTCCTAGAAAAAAAACCACAAGTGACAGCATGCCCGGAAGAATTTTTTTGTAAAAGAACAGCTCCAGCTCCCACTGAGGAGGCATCAACCTCCAATAGGAAGGGTTTGGAAGGGTCAGGTCTGGAGAGCACGGGAGCCGAAGAAAAGGCAGACTTGAGTCGTTTAAAGGCGTCTTCCGCTTGAGGAGGCCACGACTTGGGATCGGCATTTTTTTTGGTTAAAGCCACGATAGGAGCCACAACGGTAGAAAAATGTGGAATAAATTGCCTGTAATAATTGGCGAACCCCAAAAAGCGTTGGATAGCACGGAGTCCGGAGGGGCGTGGCCAATCTAAGACGGCAGAGAGTTTGTCTGTATCCATTTGTAGTCCCTGGCCAGAGACCAAATATCCTAGAAAAGGAAGAGATTGGCATTCAAACAGACATTTCTCAATTTTGGCATAGAGTTGATTGTCACGAAGTCTCTGAAGAACCATACGGACATGCTGGCGGTGTTCTTCTAGATTGGCAGAAAAAATTAGGATATCGTCCAGATATACAACAACACAGGAGTATAACAGATCACGAAAAATTTCATTGACAAAGTCTTGGAAGACAGCAGGGGCGTTGCACAGGCCAAAGGGCATGACCAGATACTCAAAGTGTCCATCTCTGGTGTTAAACGCCGTTTTCCACTCATCCCCCTCTCTGATGCGGATGAGGTTATAGGCGCCTCTTAAGTCCAATTTAGTAAAGATGTGGGCACCTTGGAGGCGATCAAAGAGTTCAGAGATGAGGGGTAGGGGGTAGCGGTTCTTAACCGTGATTTTATTAAGACCGCGGTAGTCAATGCAAGGACGTAGGGAGCCATCTTTTTTGGACACAAAGAAAAATCCAGCTCCGGCAGGAGAGGAGGATTTACGGATAAAGCCCTTTTTTAAATTTTCCTGGACATACTCAGACATGGCAAGAGTCTCTGGGGCAGAGAGAGGATAAATTCTGCCCCGGGGTGGAGTAGTACCCGGGAGGAGGTCGATAGGGCAATCATAAGGCCTGTGAGGAGGTAGAGTCTCAGCTTGTTTTTTGCAGAAAACATCCGCGAAGTCCATATAGGCCTTAGGGAGACCGGTTACTGAGGGAACCACAGGGTCACGACAAGGGTTACTGGGAACCGGTCTTAGACAGTCCTTGGAACAAGAGGGCCCCCAACTCTTGATCTCCCCAGTGGACCAATCCAGGGTTGGGGAATGAAGTTGAAGCCAGGGAAGTCCAAGGAGAATTTCCGAGGTGCAATTGGGGAGGACCAAAAGTTCAATCCTCTCGTGATGAGATCCGATGCTCATTAGAAGGGGCTCCGTGCGGAAGCGTATGGTACAGTCCAATCTTTCATTGTTTACACAATTGATGTAAAGGGGTCTGGCGAGACTGGTCACTGGGATGTTGAACCTGTTGACGAGAGAGGCCAAAATAAAATTTCCTGCAGATCCAGAGTCCAAGAAGGCCACGGTAGAGAAGGAGAAGGCAGAGGCAGACATCCGCACAGGCACAGTAAGACGTGGAGAAGCAGAGTAGACATCAAGGACAGTCTCTCCTTTGTGCGGAGTCAGCGGACGTCTTTCCAGGCGGGGAGGACGGATAGGACAATCCCTCAGGAAGTGTTCGGTACTAGCACAGTACAGGCAGAGGTTCTCCATGCGGCGTCGTGTCCTCTCTTGAGGTGTCAGGCGAGACCGGTCGACCTGCATAGCCTCCACGGCGGGAGGCACAGGAACAGATTGCAGGGGACCAGAGGAGAGAGGAGCCGAGGAGAAGAAACGCCTCGTGCGAACAGAGTCCATATCTTGGCGGAGCTCCTGACGCCTTTCGGAAAAACGCATGTCAATGCGAGTGGCTAGGTGAATAAGTTCATGTAGATTAGCAGGAATTTCTCGTGCGGCCAGAACATCTTTAATGTTGCTGGATAGGCCTTTTTTAAAGGTCGCGCAGAGGGCCTCATTATTCCAGGACAATTCTGAAGCAAGAGTACGGAATTGTACGGCATACTCGCCAACGGAAGAATTACCCTGGACCAGGTTCAACAGGGCAGTCTCAGCAGAAGAGGCTCGGGCAGGTTCCTCAAAGACACTTCGGACTTCCGAGAAGAAGGAGTGTACAGAGGCAGTGACAGGATCATTGCGGTCCCAGAGCGGTGTGGCCCATGACAGGGCTTTTCCGGACAGAAGGCTGACTACGAAAGCCACCTTAGACCTTTCAGTGGGAAACAGGTCCGACATCATCTCCAGATGCAGGGAACATTGGGAAAGAAAGCCACGGCAAAACTTAGAGTCCCCATCAAATTTATCCGGCAAGGATAGGCGTAGCCCAGGAGCGGCCACTCGCTGCGGAGGAGGTGCAGGAGCTGGCGGAGGAGATGACTGCTGAAGCTGTGGTAGTAACTGTTGTAGCATAACGGTCAGTTGAGACAGCTGTTGGCCTTGTTGCGCTATCTGTTGTGACTGCTGGGCGACCACCGTGGTGAGGTCAGCGACAACTGGCAGAGGAACTTCAGCGGGATCCATGGCCGGATCTACTGTCACGATGCCGGCTGGCAGGTAGTGGATCCTCTGTGCCAGAGAGGGATTGGCGTGGACCGTGCTAGTGGATCGGTTCTAAGTCACTACTGGTTTTCACCAGAGCCCGCCGCAAAGCGGGATGGTCTTGCTGCGGCGGTAGTGACCAGGTCGTATCCACTAGCAACGGCTCAACCTCTCTGGCTGCTGAAGATAGGCGCGGTACAAGGGAGTAGACAGAAGCAAGGTCGGACGTAGCAGAAGGTCGGGGCAGGCAGCAAGGATCGTAGTCAGGGGCAACGGCAGGAGGTCTGGAACACAGGCTAGGAACATACAAGGAACGCTTTCACTGGCACAATGGCAACAAGATCCGGCAGGGAAGTGCAGGGGAAGTGAGGTGATATAGGGAAGTGCACAGGTGAAGACACTAATTGGAATCACTGCGCCAATCAGCGGCGCAGTGGCCCTTTAAATCGCAAAGACCCGGCGCGCGCGCGCCCTAGGGAGCGGGGCCGCGCGCGCCGGGACAGGACCGAGGGAGAGCGAGTCAGGTACGGGAGCCGGGGTGCGCATCGCGAGCGGGCGCTACCCGCATCGTGAATCGCATCCCGGCTGGCAGCAGAATCGCAGCGCCCCGGGTCAGTGGATCTGACCGGAGCGCTGCAGCGGAGAGAGTGTGGCGAGCGCTCCGGGGAGGAGCGGGGACCCGGAGCGCTCGGCGTAACAAGGCATTTGTATAGCCCATACATAGGAGTGATATACATAAAATCTATAGGCTCAAGGTGAGTGGCCAGTTGTGAGAGTGTCTTGAATACCCCATTCAGGGATACCTTCTGCATTAGGTTATACACAAGCTGCAGTCCTCTTTTTCTCTTTTTTCTTCTATTCATATTTTCACACTCCATGCACTCATATGAATATTATATCTGTTCATACAAAGATACTAGAGGGGTGAGAGGCTTATCCATCTCTGTGCACTCCCTTATATACAAAAATTGACATGATCATGGTGAAAATCTAGCACTTTTTTTTACCTATTGTGCCTCACCTAAATCTTTATAGATAATAAGCTCTTGTGAGGAGCAGGGCCCTTTCTATCAATCAAAAACAACAAAGACAAGGACTCCAATGGCAGGAGGTGCTCAACCTCTAATGCAGTTGTTCATATATATTGGGGGAGCACATCCTACACTTGTGGTCCGTTGCTAATAGCCATCTCCAGCATAAAATGCATACAATGGAGGATTCCTGCAGCAGATCACAAGGACCACATCGGCATCCTACACCAGATAAAAAGGTGTGGATGTATAACACTTAGAATAATACAAAACAGGAATTTAGGTGCACTACTGTGGTAGATGTAAACAATGACATTGGCTAACCCTCAAAACTGATGTTAAATTTGAGACATTAGCCAGTATATCCTTAGATGAAGGACATACCTGAGCCCGCACACCAACGCCAAAGTTTCTCAAGTGGCGTGCGACCTAACACTAAACCTACCTGTGCTGTATGGGCCAAACGAGGCGCCAGTGGGCAATTACGGCAGCCCGCGCCACTTGAGAAACCTTGGCGTTGGTGTGTGGGCTCAGGTATGTCCTACATCTAAGGATATACGGGCTATTGCAATTTTAACATCAGTTTTGAGGGTTAGCCAATGTCATTATTTACATCTACCACAGTAGTGCACCTAAATTCCTGTTTTGTACCCTTTCTATCAATCGTCTGATTTTATCTGTACATGTTCCCTCTGTATTGTAAAGTCCTGTGGAATATGTTGCCACTATACAAATAAAGGCATGATAATAATATCATTAATACCTTGCTTTTTTCACATGGTGAGACATTGTAATCCGTAGCCATTGCAATTGTCTCTCCATTGGACAGAACAGAGAAAACAAGAAGACTGAATCTTGGGAAGAAATCTTCATCCACATGGAAATTTAGAGGGAATGAACCCTGCAGATCTGAAAATGAGAACATTTTAACTAAATCAATTGGTCAATCAGATGTCCATGATAGAGCTGTCTGGCAGCGGCTTATTTCCCTGTTGTAATAGACATGCTTGGCCAACATTTATCTCAAGTCTATAATTGGGGTCAGGCCTTACAGTATGTACATAGCAGAGCAATGTGTGCGGAGGCTGTACAGTGGCCTGAAGCTTCATTCTGTGGAGCTGTATGTATTTACTCTGTTGCTATAAGGCATTATATGGTGTCCCATGGAGCATGATGTAATATTCATGCAGTATATACAAAAGCCCTTATGCCGCTGTACTGTCTCACAAGCTTAACTTAAATATGCTAGGCTAGACTCTGTGTTATTTTCAAGCCACAAAGGTAAAGATTGGATGCTTTAAAAAGAATCTATTCTGCGAGGGCCAAACATGTTCATACCGTATATTAAATAAGAAATTCCTTACGGTAAGTTAACCCCATAACAATAGATTAAATCACACTTTTTTTTTATTATTCTGTTTTATTCGACTCTCTTTATTTGGGCTTTAACTCTTATTTAACTGTTATTGACCATGGTATTTAGGTACTTAAACAGCCAGAACAGGAGTAATGTTGTATTCTTTCCACTTAGGCTATGTTCACACGGTGTAAAATGTGCAGAATATCCTCCCATTAAGCACATTTGAATAATTTGAAATGCACCACCTCATAGTTTCTGAACGATATCGGCAAAAAGATTAGACAAGTTTATTTTTTTTGCAGACGCCACAATCAGGATTTCCGCAGCAGAAACATTAATACACCCAGTAATCTGTTTACTATAGGGGACTCTTCCAATAAACAAAAGATTTACAAAAGCAAACAAAAGTAAATAAAACTGTATACACAGAAAACACATATTACATATTTCTATCATGAAGTTTGAGAATTGGTCAATATTTTTCAGAATGGAGATGACCATGTTACTCACTTGGGCTTTTTGCCTGGTCTTTAACATCTACTGTATGTTCCTTGTAAGAGAGGATTCCACTTTTTGATAAAAGCTGTGAAAACAGGGAGAACAGGTCACATATTTAAAGGGGTATTCCGCCCCTAGACATCTTATCCCCTATCCAAAGGATAGGGGATAAGATGTCAGATCGCCGCAGTCCCGCTGCTGGGGACCCCCGGGATCCCCGCTACGGCACCGCGCTCTCATTACAGCACAGATCGAGTTCGCTCTACACGTAATGATGGGCGGTACAGGGGCCGGAGCATCGTTACGTCACGGCTCCGCCCCTCGTGATGTCACGGCCCGCCCATTTTAATACAAGTCTATGGGAGGGGGCTTGGCGGTCGTCACGCCCCCTCCCATAGACTTGCATTAAGGGGACGGGCCGTGATGTCACGAGGGGCGCCGCCATGACGTAACGATGCTCCGGCCCCTGTACCGCCCATCATTACGCACAGAGCGAACTCGCTCTGTGCTGTAATGAGAGCGCGGTGCCGCAGCGGGGATCCCGGGGGTCCCCAGCAGGGGGACCGCGGCGATCTGACATCTTATCCCCTATCCTTTGGATAGGGGATAAGATGTCTAGGGGCGGAATACCCCTTTAAGAATAGGAAATAACTTCAAATTTCTGTTCTTTTACAACAGAAGGAGTCACCAGTTCACTGCAGCTAGGATATCAGAATTCTTTAAAAACTACTTTTTCTCACCCTTTTCGTATAAAAACACATATATTATAGAGATAGATGCATAAATTACTCTACAGAAATATTTAGACATCAACAGTGCAAAACTTTAATTGGTCACTGCCCTTTTTAAAACAAAGTCCCTCCATGTAATAGCCTATTTGGCTTCTAACATATTTGTAAATCACTTAATTTATGAAAAATGATTCCAGACCTAGAAAAAGACCAAAGTTCTTGGAATCTAGGTGTCTCTCTCCCCTGCAAACTGATGCCAACTGCCTGTTTTAGGGGAATTCCATCTCTAGAGGCAAAGAGAAAGAGAGAGAGGGAGCACAAAAAGCACAGAAGGCACTTTGCTAGTCTTGGCTTCTGCTGTGCTAAACACTGTGTACATGAGACCAGAGCCTGTTAGCCTTCTCTAAATGGTCCACACTATGCCTGAAAGGCAAATTAAAGGGGTACTCCACTGGAAAACATTTTTTTTCAAAAAAATGGTGACAGAAAGTTAAACAGATTTGTAAATTACTTCTATTTAAAAATCTTAACCCTTCCAGTATTTATCAGCTGCTGTATGTTCCAGAGGAAGTTCTTTTCTTTTTGAATTTCCTTTCTGTCTGAGCAGTGTGCTCTCTGCTGACACCTCTAATTATTTTAGGAACTGTCCAGAGTAGGAGCACATCCCCAAAGCAAACCTCTCCTGCTCTGGACAGTTCATTATATGTTTTCCAGTGTAGTACCCCTTTAATGCTTCTCTTTCATCTCTTACCACCTATAAAGTTTTTGGGAGCAGTCACTTTAGAAAATACCAGTGTTTCTACTATTTACCCAGTGCTGTCTCCTAAATGTAAACTCTTTCTCCACTGACAGCTTGCAATTATCAGTAACACCAGGTTACTGCTTAGACCAAGGCTGCTCTTGTGATGTAGCCCCTTCCTTCCTGCTTAGACCAAAGCTGCTCTTGTGATGAAGCCCCTTTCTTCCTTCATGACTCTGTTACTGTATGTTTCTATTCTCTCTGTATGTAGGAGCCATGCAATCTGTAGTGATGTACTGTAAATCATTCCCCAGAACTGTGCCATAAGGTTTAGTCTAGCAAATGTTTCTCTAGCAACCACAATCTCATCTCTGTGCTTCTCTGTCATAAAGATATGATAGCTGACTAACTATGGCCCGCACATGAGTGCTCCCTTGTTATTGGTCAGAAAAGTAAGAGAAAGAAAGTCCAGTTGTAAGTAATGCTGGCAAACAGCCCAGCTCTGGTCCGACCCCTGAAATAGAGAGTGTTGAGGTGCTTCATAACAGTAGCGAGAGCCCAAAAATTACTTTGTCACCATTCTGAGGGTTTAATATAACAAAACCATTTAGTTTTTTTTAAGTTTTGGTATGCTATAAGGATTCACTGAAACTTTGTTTACTGTGATACTGCTAATGTATTCATTTCCATAATAGATCACAATGGATCATAACAGATCTATTTTACTTGTTGTGGATCCTTTAAACAAGGAAACCATGATACTGATACCTAATTGACCCTTCAAAACCAAGCTTCTCACCATTGATTAAAAAAAGTATACTTACGATGTAGAAAAAGTGGAGATGATCCGTATCAGAATCAAGGTTCATATGGATGTTATATTCGACTGTTGCTGACTGCTCAGAATTACATGATACCTCTTCTGGATGCTTTTGTATTGACAGTAAACTATTACTTTTAGAATAAAAGCGTGCAACCCAGTGCCAATCTTCAGTATATTTATCTCCATAATCCCATATAATATACTCTTCATCATAATCGTTATCATCATCAGATGACAAACAAACCTTAGGAAAAAAGTCAAAACTGGATTTTCAACATTTTGGTATCTTGATTCTTAATTATAAGGTTATGTTCAGACAATGGAATTTCCGCCTGCAATTCCTCTCTGAAATTGCAGGCGGAAATTCCGCTTGCTAAAATGTATAGTGTAGTGAATGGTTTTCCATTCACAAATTGTGAAGCGGAATTTGTGAACGGAAAATCTGCTTGGAAATTTCCGCCTGAAGAAAGGCGTTGCTCTTTCTTAAGGCAGAAATCCGCACGGAACTCATTGCAGTCTATTGGAGACTGCAGTGTCCGTACGGTCCTAGCGCCGACTGATTCAGTCAGCGCTGGCCGCACTCGGAATCTCCAGGCGGAAATTTTCTGCCCGGAGATTCCGTAGTCTTAACCTAGCCTAACAGTTTCACTTGTATAGCAATTCTGTGTGTTAGTACAATGATGTACAATGCATTTGGAAAGTTTTCAATTTTTTTATATTTTGTCATATAGAGGCCTTGTGATAAAATAAAAAATTAAGTTTGCCCCATCATTCTGCACTCAATTCCCCAATAATGACAAAGTGAAAACACAATTTTAGAAATCTTTGCTAATTTATTAAAAAAGAAAAACTAAAACAATGGCATTCAGGTATTCAGGCCCTCTACTCGGTACTTAGTTGAAGGGCCTTCCCTTCTTGGGGATGAGGCCACAAGGTGTGCACACCGTGATTTAGGGGTTTTCTGCCATTTTTTGCAGATCCTCTCAAGCTCTGTCAGGTTACATGGAGACTAGAGATGAGCGAACTTTTGAAAAATTTGATTCGGCCGATTCGCCGAATTTTCAGAAAAAAATTGTTTTGGGTCGAATTTATTCGCAGTAAACCTTTACTAAAAATGGCTATTTCTGGCCTACAGAGAGCCTCAATAGGGGTGTAGAACACTTTGCTTTGTTCTAACACGCATATGGAGTGTGCTGGGGTAGTGATATAATACTGTTATTCAGTATGACATGCAGATTACAGGCATCGCTATAAGCAGAGCGGCACAATGAGGAGACCATATAGTGGCTGAATGACACCGCGTGGAGGTGTACACAGCATGAGGAGACCATATAGTGCAGGGGTCGGCAACCCCTGGCACGCGTGCCACTCATGACACGCAGGGTGCATTTGAGTGGCACGCGAGTGAGTGCCGACATGCAGGTAGTCCTGGGACACTATTACTTTAAGCGGCTAAAAGCGACTGCCAAGGATGGAAGATGTATCCCTCTCCCTCCCTCTCCCTGCCCAATTATTGCTGTGCTGGGAACAACTTGAGAGAGAGAGAGTTTTCTCTCTTTTCCTCCCCTGTCACCTTTCAGCTGCCGTGCTCCACTGTCTGTTGGCAGCATGGAGGGGGATCGCTCTGAGCTCTGTATCGGCCACAGTGAGATGTCTGAAAAAGGTCAGAGGTCACTGCTACAGACCAGTAAGCCATCTGTATGTTTCTGTGGAATAAGCTTAGCTCTGCTCAGCTCCTGGCTCTGACAGCAGCTTTCCTGCCCCAGAGACAGGATCTGGTCTCTGTCAGTCTATAGATCCCCATAACAGTGTTCATTCACAGCTCCCCATAACAGTGTCCATTCACAGCTCCCCCATAACAGTGTCCATTCACAGCTCCCCCATAACAGTGTCAATTCACAGCTCACCCATAACAGTGTCAATTCATAGCTCCCCCATAAGTGTGTAATTCACAGCTCCCCCATAAGTGTGTCATTCACAGCTCCCCCATAAATGTTATATTCACAGATCCCTCTATAAATGTGTTATCTTAGGAACCCCCATAACAGTGTGTGATTTGCATATCCCACAAAGGTGCACCATCTTAAGATCCCCCATAAATGTGTCATCCAGTGATCCTCCAAAAGTGTGTCATCCACAGATCTCCCTATAACAGTGTATCATCTACATATCCCAATAACAGTAATCTACAGATTATGCAGGGTGGTGATTCTGGGGTCTGTATTATGGTGGGGTCTGATTCTGGGGTCTGAATTAAAATACTTGTCCATGATAAACAAATACGTTATTGGCTGTTGTGGGCAATCCCCTCTCTTTGTATTGTCCTCACTGTAGGTTCCTTATAGCAGAGACAATTAATTGGAAACATTCAGAAAAAAAACACTTACCCTGTGACAAGCCACACCCCATGAACCCCACCCACAGTAAGCCACACCCATAATAAAGCCACAGCCATATTTCTGGCACACCAAGTGACTTCAAAAATGTATTTGGGCACAGCACTACCAAAAGGTTGCCTATCCCTGATATAGTGGCTGAATGGCACAGCCTGGAGTTGGCAGAAGCATGAGGACACCATATAGTTTCTGAATGGCACAGCCTGGAAGTGGCTGATGCATGAGGAGACCATATAGTGGCTGAATGGCACAGCCTGGAGGTGTTGGCAGCATTAGGAGACCATATAGTGGCGGAATGACACAGCATGGAGGAGTTGACCGCATGAGGAGACCATATAGTTGCTGAATGACTCAGCGTGGAGCTGGCAGCAGCATGAGTAGACACTAGGGCTACACAATCCCTAAGATTAAAAGATGAATTTTGAAATTTAAATTGAATATTTATGGTAGCTAGTGGTACCATAAATTTTTTTTAGGCCCAGGCCCAGCAGCATCAATAAACCATATATTGGCTGAATGACACAGCCTGGAGGTGACTGAATCATGAGGAGACCCTATAGTGGCTGAATGGCACAGCCTGGAGGTGGCTGAAGCATGAGGAGACCGTATAGTGGCTGAATGGCACAACCTGAAAGTGTTGGCAGCATGAGGAGACCATAAAGTGGCTGAATGACACAGCGTTGAGGTGTTGGCAGCATGAGGAGACCATATAGTTGCTGAATGACATAGCCTGGAGCTGGCAGCAGCATGAGTAGACACTAGGGCTTCACAATCCCTAAGATTAAAAGATGAATTTTGAATTTTAAAATTCAGTGTGGAGTTGGCTGAAGCATGAAGAGACAATTTAAATTTAAGATTTTTAAATTTTAGATTTTGAAGTTGAATTTGAGGATTTTGAAATTTAAATTTAAATTTCCAAGTTTTAGTGTCCCTGGCCCCGGCGTGTGGGTACAAAGGACCAAATTTAACAAGGAGTCAATTGGCAGCACAATGACAGAGCCTGGAAGTGGCATCGGTATGAGGAGACCATATAGTGGCTGAATGACTGCCTGGAGTTTGTGGCAACATGAGGAAACCATATATTGTCTGAATGGCACAGCCTTGAGTTGGCTGAAACATGAGGAGACTATATAGTGGCAGAATGGCACAGCCTTGAGTTGGCTGAAGCATGAGGAGACCCTATAGTGGCTGAATGGCACAGCCTGGAGTTTGTGGCAGCAGGAAGAGACCATATAGTGCCTGAATGGCTAAAAATGGAGTTTGTGGCAGCATGAGGATACCATATAGTGGCTGAATTGCACAGCCTGGCGTTGGCTGAAGCATGAACTGCTGAGTATGGATTATACTGTCTACAGACTAGTATAATAAGCAGACCAGTTGTTGTGGAACAAAGACACAGATTTGCCCTAAAAAAAAAATTCTTTCTCCTCTGAAAACGTTTCTGCAGCTGAGGCAACACACAGGTCTCTGCCCCTCTCTGTAATACAATGCTGTTCACAGTGACTGAGGGGTTAATCGCAGCAGCAAGAATTAATTTCTGTGCAAAATCACTGTGCTCTGTGTCCAACAGAAGACAGAGGTGTCTCAGAGGTGAAACGCTGCTGCAACAAGCTTTTCAGTGTAAAACACACACAGCGATGTCCGTCCTGTCTCTCTGCAGTGTAATGAATGAAATGACGAGCCGCAAAATGGCTGCCAAATATATAGGGCTGTGACATCACAGGGGTTACTGGCTGCTGATAGGCAGCATCCTGCATGTGATTCAGGGTCATCCAGCCTGCTTCCCTTCCCTCCTTGCCTTCCCAGCATTCCTTGCCCCATATATTGACATGTGGATCCGCCATTTTAGATGCCCTCCAGCCTGGACCACAGTAAATGGAGTTTAATTAAGTGATTTGCACAATAGAATCGCGGCGATATTTGCATTTGTTGCAAATTGAATTTTTCCTGAAATTCGTGACAAATTTGGATTCTTCAGTTTTGATTCGCTCATCTCTAATGGAGACCATTGGTAGAAGCTATTTTCAGGTAAGTGGCTGGGCCATCCAGGGGCATTCACAGAGTTGTCTCTAAGCAACTCCTGTGTTGTCTTGGCTGCATGCTTAGGGTCATTGGGGGGATTTATTAATCATTTTACCCCATGTTTTGCTGTTCTTTTGTGCTTTTATTTGGTGCAGTGATTTTTTGTGTCTAAGTTTTGCGAATTTTTATTTAGAGGGTTTTTCAAAAAGAACCTACCAGGTTGTGATTTCATGCAACGGTCAGGAATTTATGATGCACAACTTTTCAGTTTGTCGCATCTTTGGCACAACTGCGCTAACTGATGTGCAAATCTACACCAGCCCGGATCTGGCTTAAAAAACTGGCTGCGAACAGCATGTTTAGAAAGTCGCACAGGGTCAAAAGTTTTAGAAAAAAAAAAAATCACAGACTGAGCTTAATTCAAAGTGGATTACTTAAGTAAAAAATGTGATCAGCACCTGCACCATTTAATAAATTTAGTTCAGGTACACAGTTTAAAACACAAAATTAATGGGTTAAAAATACGTTAACCTACGCCACTCTTGATAAATCCCCCCCCCCATTGTCTTGTTGGATTGTGAAGCTTCGGTCCAGGCTGAGATCCAGAGAACTCTGGGTCAGGTTTTTGGTGACACTATGGCTGTACATTGCTTCCTTTAGCTTTCCCCCAACCCTGACCAGTCATTCATTCCCAGGTTCTAAAAAACACCCCCACACTATGATACTGCCATCTGAATGCTTTACTGTAGGGATGGTACTGAGTAGGTGAGGAGAAGGTCCATAGTGACGCTTTGAATTGAAGCCATGAAGTTCAATCTTGGTTTCATCAGACAAGAGAATCTTGATTTTCACAATCTTAGAGTCCTTTAGGGGCTTTTTTTTTTTTTAAACAAACAGTATGTGGCTTTCATATGCCGTTTACTAATGAGTATTTTTTTTCTAGCCATTTTGCCATAATGCCCAAATAGGCGGAGGGCTGTAGTGATGTTTGACCTGCTCCAAGTGTTTTTCATCTGTTCATGGCATCTTTGGAGCTCAAAAAGAGGGACCATCTTGGTCACCTTGCTTTTATGGCTGTTTGCCCCCGAATACTAGTGTGGTAGGCCGGCTAGGTCTAAGAAGAGTTTTGATATTTCCAAACATCTTCCATTTAAGAATAATGGTGGACGCTCTCTAGGGAGTTTTCCGTGCAGCAGAATTTTTTGTCCCCTTCACCATATCTGTGCCTTTACACAACCCTGTCTCTGACCTCTACAGGCAGTTTTTTCTTCCTTGTGGCTTGGTTTTTGCTCTAGTATGCATTGTCAGGTATGAAACCTTATATAGACAGGGCTGTGTCTTTCCATATCATGTCCAGTCAACTGAATTTACCACAGGTGTAGAAACATCTTCGGTACTTCGGTGGAAAACTTTTTTTTTTTTTTTTAAATACTTCTAAAAAAAAAATCTTAATTCTTCCAGTAAGTACTTATTAGCGGCTGTATACTACAGAGGAAGTTCTTTTCATTTTGGATTTCTTTTCTGTCAAGACAGTGCTCTCTGCTGACACTCTTTTTTATTATAAAAGTACAAAACTTATACAAAAACACAAAACAAGCTTAACCAGTTATAACATAAATAAGAAATACACTAGTACCAAAACACAAAAACAAAACTCTGCCTAACCGGCCAGCCCAGCTTTACCAAAACCTAAAATATACCAACCCACCGAACCGAACCAAACAACACACACGTATACAAAAATGAACATAAAAATAGCACAACTAGGCTTATCAAATATAAAAATAAAATTTAGCACTACCTGGCTACAACTCAAATAATCCATACTCAGGAAACACAACAAGAAAACAAAACAGAAAATATAACAAGCACACCACTAAAAAAAAAAATGAAAAAAAAAACAAAAACACAACTTGGCTTAGCAAAATATAAACATTAAATTTTGCACTACCTGGCTACACAAAAAAGAAAAAAAAGAAAAAAAAACAACACACTAGACCAGTGGTTCCCAACCCACGGACCCCCAGACGCCGCAAAACCACAACCCCTAGCACGCCGGGAGCCGCAGTCCTGCAATACCCGAAGGCCCGCAGGCCGGAGACCACTGCACCAGACCAAATAAACTGAAATAAACCATATAAACCAGGTATCAACACAATGGCCCTCATTTACTTAGAAAATCGGGTTGTAAGTCTATCTTGCTTTCTTACCCGACTGCTTTTTTCCCCTGGTATTTATTATTATATTGCATCCTGTTTGTTATACGTAGGTTTTGTTGGTTTTGGTTTCCAACTCCTCTGAGTTGTCAGGAAAAAATCCACAACAATTCAACAAATTCGGGTTGGAAACCTTTATAAATACGTGGGAAAGCTCAGAAATGTCGGGTTACGCCCCTTTTTCGGGTTTTCGAGAATCCACATCGGGTGCGTCGGGAAGAAATGTTGCATCGTGTCACAGACTGGGGCACGATGTCTGCGACATGTCGCAGACAAAGATGCGCCAAAAAAAACAGACAAAACAAGTCGAGTTTAGAATAGTAAATGAGGGCCAATAACTGGTCCGACTGCCATAACTACTGTAATGCTATATAATATAAAAAAAAAATATATATATATAGACAATATACATACAAAATCACATGAATATAATATCTAAATAATATATAGTAATTAACTAAAAATAAATATATACACTACAGAAAACCTACATAAACAATAGAAAACCCTACTATAATCCCTACACTAAAACTGTACCCTCTCCCACACCACCACTCCTGCACATGGGTCAGAGTCCATACCGTTCGTACACAAAGTTCTGTCCTTAACTGACCCATGTCAGGTCCCCAAAAGAAAAGCAAAACACTACCACCCACAAATACTCCCTCTCCACCTAACACTCCTCCCAACAAACGTACACACAAACTTATACATACTAACGTATACACACTGAACCAAAACCACCTTAGGCCCAAGTTTGGTCGCCTGTAACCCCTTCATCACATATCAGCTTAAAACAAAACAAAAAGCTAGTGTGTGCATGCATTAGCCCACCACCAGGAAGAAGGATGGCAGACTTGATAAATCAAAATAATTTTAAACTCTTTCCCTAACTCCCCCCTACAATTTTCCCTAATTCTATCCCTCCATTAAAACTGACCCTGCACTCACCTTATCACTATCCCTATAACACTGCTCCTAACCAAAATAAACAGTAATCTACCCAAAAGGTCTAGTACCTAGGGCACATCAAAAGAAAACCCTATCCATAGGATAGAAGCCCTACTGGTACCAAGACTGCCATACTCCAAAGACCTGATCTTCCTGAGGTCACCGGTGATATTCCTACAGACCTCCACCTCGGAGAGGATTTTCTGTTGGGTCGACACTAAGCACCGTGCATTCCATGAGTAGTACCTAACCACTAAGCTAACTAAGAATAAAGTGTCCCAGTCCTAAATGCCGCATAATCCCACTCCTGATAGGTAAGGCCGGCAAGATGACTCAAGCCGATGGAAGCACCCACCCTGTTGTAAACCCCTACATTAAAGGGACAATGAAACAGGAAGTGGTTCATGCTTTCCAGCGTGCCCCTGCACTCTTCTGGGTGACATTCCCGGTCATCAGAGTTCCTGTACTTCAGGTTGTCTCTCACATATAGCTCCCCCTGAAAGCAGTGCCAGGCCAAGTCCCAAAACTTCTGGGGGATCCTTTTCATGTTCAAAAGATATAACCCCACCCTCAGATCCCGACCTGGGCAGTCCCTGAGCGCCAGAGGCTTCTGGAAGTGGGTCAACAGAACCCATTTGTCAAGGAACTGCCTTGACTGGGTCCTGATCTCCCACACTCCCAGACCCCACCGACGTATTGCCTTCAGAGTCGGGGTAGCGTAAGCCGGAAGATATCCATGGGGCGTACAGAGGTCCTTCACTCGCCCTCCTCTCTCCCATTCCTGGAAGAAAGGCCAAAACCATTCCCTGCAGGAGATTACCCACGGAGGAGCCCTCTCTGACCAGAGGTTTGAGATGTTGGCTTTCAAGAAGGTGTTCGTAAAGAACACCACTGGGTTTACCATAGATGAACCCCCTAGTCTCCTCGTGCAGTATGTAACCTCCCTCTTGACTAGGTTCAACCTGTTCCCCCATAACAGTTGGAAAAACAGGCTGTAGATCCTAGTATAGTAAGCCTCTGGCAAGATACATACGCTGCCCAGATAGATAAACAAGGGGAGCAGATAGTATTTGATCAGGTGTACCCTTTCCCTGAGGGTCATAGACCAACCCTTCCACTGGTCCACCTTCTGAGCGGCATCCTGGAGCTTACCATCCCAGTTTTTGGTGGGATAATCATCCTGGCCGAATGTGATGCCTAAGACTTTTGCTGATTCTTGGGGCCCTGGAAGGGTGTCCGGGAGATCAAACGTGGGATCCCCGCCTCCCAGCCAGAGACTCTCACACTTATCCCAGTTGATCTTAGACCCGGATGCCTCCGAGTAGCAGTCCACCTCCGACATCATCACATCGACCTCCTCTCTCTCTCTCTCTCTCTCTCTCTCTCGGAGACGAAAATAGTGACATTGTCAGCATATGCCACCACTCTCTGGGTGACATCCAGCTCCGCCAGACTCATCCCGACTCCCACCAATGGTCCGCAACTCACCCTCCTAAGGAAGGGATCGATTGCAAACACATATAAGAGCTGGCTCAAAGGACAACCCTGATGGACTCCAGACCCCACCTCAAAAGAGCGGCCAGACCACCCGTTCACCAGCGGGAGACTCTCTGCCCCTGCATACAAGATCTTTAGCTAATTAACAAAAGAACTCGGTAAGCCATATCTCAGGAGGACGGACCAGAGGTACTGGTGGTTCACCCGATCAAATGCTTTGGCCTGATCCAAGGACAGCAAGTACCCCTTCCAGAGACCTGCACTACTCCACTCCACTGCCTCCCTGACACTAAGGACAGCACTTAAGGTGCTTCGGCCTGGAACAGAGCAGTGCTGAGCCCCGGAAAGGAGCCAGGTGCAAACTTCACCAGCCGATTAAACAGTATCTTAGACAGAAGCTTCCTGTTCGTTTTGAGAAGAGCTATGGGTCTCCAATTTGGCTAGGATCTTTACCCTTTGACATAAGAATCAGGGCTGATCTCCTCATTGAATTTGGCAGAGTGCCCGAGGAGAGACACTCATTGAATACCTCAGTCAAGAGGGGAGCTAAAGACTCCTTAAAGGTCCTGTACCACTCGGATGTTAAGCCATCCGGACCTGGCGACTTCTTAGGGGCAAGCCCCTCGATCACCAGTCTCACTTCCTCTTCCCTAATTTCTTCTGCCAAAACACCAAGAGAGGGGTCTACCCCTGGCTCAGGAATGGTTTCAGCCAGGAAAGCCTACATCCTGTCTCGATCTAGATCCTTCCTCCCTAAGAGGTGTGAGTAGAAGGATCTGATGAACTCCAAGATCCCTGATCTGGACCGATTCAGAGATCATGTACTATCAATCAGTCCTGAAATGATTTTACTACTCACTGACATCTTACAGTTTCTGTAAGGGTCGGGCGAGCGGTACTTCCCCAAATCCCTCTCAAAAACCAAAGATGCGTGTCTATCGTACTGACACCTCATCAGCAAGGATTTCACTCTGGAGATATCCTCTCGGCTACCTCCAGTCGAGACGAGAAGCTCGAGTTTCCTCCTCAGACCCTGATACAAGCAGTACCTGTTCAGGGACCTGAGGCTCGAAAGCTGGCAGAAGAACTCCGCAACCCGCTTCTTGAATATCTCCCACCACTCCAGCTTATTACTACAAAGATCCAGTAAAGGTACCTGACTCTGAAGAAAATCCTCAAAGGACTGACTTACCTCCGCTTCCTCCAGGAGGGACAAATTAAGCTTCCAATAACATTTTCCCATCCAGGGGGTCTCTGAAACATTAAGGGAAAACAAAATCATACAGTGATCGGAGAACTCCACCTCAACCACGGACACTGCGAAAGAGACGGCTTCCTCCTTTAAATAAAACCTATCTATCCTAGACCTGCGACTACCTTGATGATCGGTGAAACCAGCGTGACCCGAGGGGCTCCGGATGTGGGCGTCCTCTAGGCGAGCTTCTTTAGCTATTCTAATCAGTGCCACACTATCGCAAGTCAGCGGACCATTGGAACCTCTCCTATCTTGGGACCTCGTGACATTATTGAAGTCCCCTCCAAAGATCACTTGTTGTAAAAAGAAAGGGCATAATCCTCATAAAGAGATCTTTACGGCCCCACTTAGTTTGCAGGGCATAGATGTTAATGAGCCGGAGCTCTTGTCCCTTCATGAAGATATCTAAGATCAGGCACCTCCCCATTTCTAATTCAATAACCCGTCTGCATTCAACAGGAGCAGTAAAAAGGACCGCCACCCCACTATACGGCTCAGCCGCAAGAGACCAGTGGGAGGGACCGTGCCTCCACTCCCTTCTAGCTTTTACCAGAGAGGCTAGATCTGACAACCTGGTCTCCTGTAAAAAGAAAATGTCGGCTTCAACGCAGCCGAGAAAATCAAAGGCAGCAAATCTAGCTGTATCAGACTTTATGCTGGCACAATTAATAGATGTCAGCGTCAATGGAGTGCCACCATAGAGGCTGAATAAATAAGAGTGCCACACCCTTTACTTTTGCTTCCCTTACTTTTTTGCCCCCTCATCCCCCGAAGAAGACGAGAGGGCTGGATCCCACTTAGACCTTTTTTTGGTTTCCGATTGATCCATTTCATCCCCATCTCCATCCAGCCCCGGTCTAGCCCTGCCCTCCGAGGAAGGTGCCATGACAGGACAGGGCCCAGTTCCCCCCAGAGGCTCTTTCTTCCTAGGCACCCCGCCCTCACCTTGGTATCGAGGACGAGGTACCGGTTTGACAGGTCAATCAGAGGGGGGGCAGTCAGGCTTCCGTTTGGACCTGGCCCATAGTACAAGGAACAGAGGACTCTGACCTCTTCTTTCTCCCTTTCCTTTTGCCCTTATCTTTCTTTTTAGGCCTCTCTCCACTCTCCTCATCCACACTTTCATAGTGGGAGGAATCAGAAGGGTAAGCCATATTGCCCTCCTCTTTGCACAGCCTCCTGATCTCCTCACCCAGCACGTTCTCCTTCAGGGCTTCAGCAGTTACTGGGCTAGCTTCAGGAGCAGGGGCTGAAGCTACCCCCGCCACCTGGGCACTCTCCAGCTCCCTACTCCTTCTACGATTTTTCTCCCGCTTTAGTTTGGCGGGGCCCCTTTTCCTCCTCACTAGCCCTGTTGCGCCCCCATTCCTGCCCGTACCCTCCCCAACCGAGGCTACTTCACAGCTCTCCGCAGCCGGAGCGGCCGCTGCACGGGCGAAGTCGCTAGGACAATGGCTGAAAGGGTGTCCGAGGACACCACACAGGTGGCACCTGATCTGTCTACAGGATGCGGCCAGATGACCCACCCCACCACACAAAGCTAGGACAATGGCTGAAAGGGTGTCCGAGGACACCACACAGGTGGCACCTGATCTGTCTACAGGATGCGGCCAGATGACCCACCCCACCACACAAAGCGCAATAGTACCTGCACCCACCCCACCACACAAAGCGCAATAGTACCTGCACAGTACAGGCTGCGCTAAAGTGGGTGGGGCTGCCTGTGACAGACCTTAGGCTGCCCCTGGTAGAAGAACTGTATCCTATCACGTCCAAGGAAGGCGGCTGACGGAATGTGGGCAACCGTACTCCCTGAACGCTTGAGTTTGACGGAAAACGTCCAGGCCCCGTACCAGATCCCGTGCTCATCAAAGTTTTTCTTGGGCATGTCCGTCACATCCCCATACCGTCCGAGCCAGGTCATCATGTCATAACAAGAAAGCGACTCGTTACGGGTCAAAATGGTCACTCTCTTGACAGAGTTCTGACGGGAAATCACCTTTACCGTGAAATCCCGCCAGCCGGGCTCGTTTTTCGCCACTTCGTAGTTTGACCAAAAGAGTTCAAGACCCTCTGGCCGAACTAAACTGACATCAAACTCAGACGAACCGTAGGGGTGAATCAGAGCAAAGATGTCACTCGCCCTGAATTCCATCTGAAGGAGGAGCTCAACCACTTTAGAGCGAGGTGGGCACGCATCCTCGCCCCTCCAAATCAGACGGACCACATTCCTACGGTTATTGTCCTGCCCGGTTGTCGGGAAGGACCAGACCACCTCCCCATTCCGCTCTCGGAAAGCCCCCAAACCATGCCTCTCTATCCAGAAAGACAGGTCGACCTCACCCCTTCCCTCTACCTTGGAGGCGCTGTTGCAAGTGGCCTCCAGAGCCGGACGGAGATGGGGACCCCCCTGAACCCCCGGTAGTGACTGCTCCTAGGAGCTATGCCAGTGCTATGCCGGGGGGCAGCCGGACCAGACCCAGACCTAGACCCAGAACCAGACCCACTAATACCACCATTCACACCACTACTCTCATTATCTTTCTTTGCATTCACACCACTACTACTACCACCAACATTCACTCCACTGACACTCCCACACACATTCCTCTCATCCACAACACTACTACACCCATCATTCTCACATCTTGCACTCTTAGCATCCTGCCTAAAGAATTCTAGGCTGGCTGGGACTTGTAGTGTTGCTGGTGTTAAATAGATTTTATTTTCTGGCTTAGCTGCTGGGGTCGATGCTAATGGCTTCTTCTCCATGCATGATGTGACTTCTGGAGTCTGGGGCTGCCCCTCCGAGAGCACACCAACTCCTCCCACTGCGCCTGCACTTAGTTTGCCGGACTGCACGGGCTCTGCAGCTGAACCCGGCGCCCGGACACTCCCCCCTCACAGTGGAGTGTCCCACAGCGACCGCAGAACACACAGTACTCGGAGGACCGCCCCCCGAGCACACAGATCCACTGCTCTCCGCCACCGGCACCCGGACACTCCCCCCCCCCCTCACAGGCGAGTGCCCCGCAGCACCGGTAATGCCCACAGGGCTCGGGGAACCGCCCCCGAGCACACGGCGGCATAACTCTCCTCTGGCATTTGGACATGCCCCCCGCCACCCTGGGGCGGGGGGCATGCCCACCATGAGCCCATCCTGCCCCTCCCTACCAGGCAGGATGGGTGGGCTTCACATCTATTGCGCCTGCTGCCTTTTCTGACGCCATGCTGTACCCCCCATGCTGGCTCCGTTCCACCACAGCATTGGGGTCTGACAGTCTGGGGGGCCCAGCAGCCTGAACCAGCTTTGCAGCTGGCCCAGACTGCTGGAAAGGAACAAAGACATACTGAACAGTTTCCTGGATCTTATGTTTCTTAGCCTTATGCTTCACTGCCACATCCTCACATGGGTCATCTCCAAAAGTGAAATGCTGGAGGTGGGCTGGGGACTCCTGCATTACGATCGCCCTCAGCAATCCCCAGCCTCACACTCAACATCCTTCTCTTCACTTTCACTAAGTGGAAGCGCCACCTGTGCTGGCTCAATGTAGCTGTCCTGGGTAGTAACACACGGAGTAGAAACAGGCACAGCATCTTCCTCTACCACCTGTACATTTTCCTCCACCTTATCTTCCTCCTCCTTTACTCCATCACCCCCATCCTCACTTTCTTCACCGCCACTACTCTCCCCATCATCCACCTCCTCCTTACCTGGGGATTTCATGCCGGCAAACCGAGCCTCATTCATCAGCTTCTCCCGGAAGAGACCGCTCCCTTCCAGGATTTCTGCCCTTCGCTCCTCCGGCTTCACAATCTCGCTTTTCAGCGCTGTGATCCTCTTCTTTCGTTTTGGGCTATTCTTTTTGGATCCCGTACTTGCCAGATTCTGAACTCCCTGCAGATCTTCTTTTCAGCTTCAACTTCAGCTCCTTACCACGCCGCTGATATTCTGAAAACCATGCAATCATACGGGAACAGAAGGTCTCGCTGAATTCCTTGGGCCCTCTTTCCGCCCACATCTCAATGCTTTTCCTCCTCACCTTCCTTTCACCAGATCTCTGGCTGGCACCCATTGCCGGAGGAGCAGAGCCTGCATTGCTGCAGACTCTGCTGGATCTTCTACCTCCGGCCGGAACAATGGCTGTTGCAGTTTTCTCTCCATTCCCCGCCAGCCTTGAAGAATGAGAAGTGGAGGCCCGAGACTCCATGCAGGGAGGCTCTCCCCAGGAGCCTGCCACGCTCCTGGGAAAGACTAATGTAACACCTGCTGCTTTCTGATTCTGGAAGTCTGGAGGAGCACAAAAAGGGACACACCCACTCGCTGCTCACACTGATCTACTCTGGACTGCTGTGTTCACAGGATGTGCTCTCTGCTGACACCTCTGTCCGTGTCAGAAACTGTCCAGATCAGGAGAAAATCCCAAAGCAAACATATGCTGCTCTAGACAGTTCCTAAAATGGACAGGGGTGTCCGCAGAGAGCACTGTGGTCGTGACAGAAAAGAAATCCCAAAAGAAAATAATTTCCTCTGTAGTAGAAAGCCGCTAATAAGTACTGGAAGGATTAAGAATTTTTAATAGAAGTAATTTTACAAATCTGTTTAACTTTCTGGCACCAGTTGATTAAAAAAAAAAAAAAAAAAAGTTTTCAACCAGAGTACACCTTTACTGTAAGGGTGTTCAATAGGAATTTTAAGTGTAATTGCAAAGGGTCAGAATACTTTTTTCTAAAATTCTGCTTTCACATTCACATTATGAAGAATTGAGTGCATATTGATGGAGAAATACCAAAATTATGTTTTTTTGTAGAAAAATTCTGCAACATAACGGAAAAAAGTTAAAGGGTCTAGGTCTGAAGACTTTCCACAGTAAATGCATTGTATATGTTTGAAATGATAAAATAAGTATGTGTCATCAATTATATCATTTCTGTACAATGGTTCAAATGTATTGTATAAAGGATACTGCATTTTGTTAAAACCTTTAACTTTAGGTACCTTCTTACATCTAATTTTAGAGTCATGACAGAAGGGGTTCACATGCACTTCTGCATATGCTGTCCCTTTAATAGCTGTGGGAGTTCAGCATTGGTAGACTAAGTTCTGCAGGTCAATACTACACCACAGACTTTGCTCTATTAATCGTGGATACTACAGCTTATGGATTAAATGTGCATCTTTACTTTTCTAATGTACAGCAATACTATCATCTGCTGACTTACCTTCAACGCTAGCATTGATGGCCATTTATGGGTTTCGAGTGCAAAATGTGCAATTCCATGTGAATCAGTCTTCAGATTAATACGTATGGGATCAGAATTGTCATTGTGGTTCAATAGATATAATTTTAATGCTGTATTAACCATGGGGTTTTTCTTCTCATCACTGACTTTAACCTGAGGATGAGAAAAGGAAAAAGCTAATAAGGCAGCATATCCTCTAGACCAGAGATGAGTGAACTTTTCAAAAGTTTGCTTTGACAGGTTTGGTGAACTTATGCAAAAATTGGGTTTTGACCAAATTAGTGAATCCTGACCTCAGCAATACCCTAAAACAACCTCATGTATTACACTGTTTAACCCTCAGTTCATGTCAATATGTATAGCTATGTGTAAATGAATAGTACCCGTGGTAACTAATAAGATCGTTAAAAACTAGTGTTAAGCGCGAATATTTGAATTGCAAATTTTTACCGTGAATATCGGCACGTCATGATTTTGTGAATATTTAGAATATAGCTATATATATATATTAGTAATGAAGAATATTAATTTTTGTTTCACAGTACACATCACAATGATGTGTACTGTGTAAAAAAAAAAAAAAAAAAAATTTGATCATCCCTCCCTGCTTCCAGCTTGTGGTCCAAAGAAGGCTCTAATATTATTTTCTGTGTGAGTTGGAGTGGAGCGCGAATATTTCGTATTTGCAAATATGCAAAAATTTGCGAATATCGGCACTTCCAGAGGACACTGATTCCTCCCTTCTTTTAGCTTGTGGGCCAATGAGAAGGATGCAAATACAGTTTTCAGAGGTTAGCAACATCCCTAGCAACCAATAGGAAAGTTGCACACAGATAGTTAGTTGAAAGATATAATTGTGCATGCGTACTATACAAATTTAATTACGAATTTCGCATGGGAAAAAAGCGATCGAATATGCGAAATTCACAAACATAGGACGAATATTCATCCATATATTTGTGAAATATTGCAAATTCGAATATGTCCTATGCTGCTCATCACTATTAAAAACATTATTTTTTGCTGGCAGTTGCCTCCTAGTGTCACTATGTACATGGAGGTATCGGAAGAAGCAGTGTTTTTTTCCAAGAGGGCCAAAAAAATTTTCTTCTTGGGAGCAGCCACAGATTTTGCACTTGGCAAGTAAAGAAGCAATGGCTTTACAAGCCAATCTGAAAATTCTCCCATTTCAAGAAATGGCAACAGGAGCTTCCTGAAAACTGAAGAAATGGCCTTTACAAGTGAAAAACTTAAAATAATAAACCTTTTTTGGGATCACCTGATTGTTTAGGCCATGTAGTAGCAGCAGCAGGGGTGGTGGTAGAAGTAGGAGACGCACAGTGTGAAACAAAGTACAGGAAAAGGGGTCTATGCTTATGTAAGCCTGGTAATAACCAGCAGCATCAGAAGTGGTGGACTATTGGTTATAGAAGTAGCAAGTTGACAACAGTGGTGATGAACTGGTGGTGGTAGTAGTGCGTTGACAGCAGGGGTGGTAGACTGTTGTAGTAGTTGCGAGTCAACAAAAAAGGGGGGTGGACTGGTGGTAGCAGTAGAAAGCCCTGACCAGGGGTGGTGGTAGTACAGTGATGCCTCAACATACGATGGTAATTGATTCCAAATGAACCATCGTTACTTGAATCCATCGTATGTTGAGGGATCCGTGCAATAATAATATAGAAAGTTATATTCACGTGTCCCCGCCGCTCCGGACCGTCACCGCTGCCATGGATCGTCGCTCTCCATCGCCGCCATCACGTCCCCAGGGTGTCCCTGCCGCTCCGGACCGTCACCACATCCCTGGATCGTCGCTCTCCATCGTCGTCCTCACATCGCTACGCACGCCGCTCCTATTGGATGACGAGACAGCGTGCGCAGTGACGTGATGACGACTAAGGAGAGCGACAGCCATGCAAGGGAGCCCGAAGAGGACGGTCTGGAACGAACGTCAGGGACAGATAAGTGACACTCACCGGACCACACAGGGCACCATAAACGACTATCCGGCAGCAGCTGAAGCAGTCTGCGCTGCTGGATAGCCCTTTATGCGATGGACAGGACACCCATGGCAAAATGAGTCAGTTTTGGCCAATGGTCTAATATGGTGACCCAGTCCATTGGTTCTGCGCTGCTGGTGCCTGCCAGAGAAAGGGCGCATTTAAGGTGTTAATCAACCTGGTAGTTTAGTAGGGGGTGAACATGCCTTTGGTGATAATATATGTCAGGTTGGCATACTGCAAGTAAAAACGTAGTCATCGCTTACCTCAACTTGAATGTTCGCCAACCTTTTGGAGGGGTAGCACTGGCAGATGCATGGAGTCTAACTCAGGGATAGGGGATAGTGGCCTAGTGTTTGACAGGTGATTGCCTTTGGAAAGCCGTGGCAAGTTCACTGCATGGATTTTCTCTATAAAAATCCAGTTTTGCCCAAATTTGGTTTGATACCAAGGTTCTAAGTGTGATGATCCAATACTTTTCTCTTTGCTTCATGCTCACAATACAGCTGTGATGGGAGTGTGAATAGACTGAGGATGGGGTGCGGGGGGATGGGGGGTTGGATAAGGAGACCGAGGATGGTTGGGGAGTATGTTTAATAGAGGTCAAATGTGTGTGTTTTATACAAGTGAATATGATATATGTGTATATGTATGATGGAGGCGTGTTTGTATGATGGAGGTGTATATGTAAAATATATATGTGTATGTTTGATGGATGTGTGTATGTATGATAGATGTGTGATCTATCATACACACATATATTTAGGGCTGCACAATTTGGGAAAAATCTGTTTCTGTTATGGAGTTAAATATTGTGATATCGATATGTGATTGCGATATCATAAACAAATGGTGAAAATCCCCCTATTTAATGTCCAATCCTTCTATTTCATATAGCCAACCCCCCAAATTTCATGTTCATTGACTGAACATAAAATGGAGGGGATTGGATATTAAATTTGGAGAAATTAACTAAATTCCTCCTCCACATTTCATGTGCCTGGCCTGATATACTGTAGTCTGCGCACTCTCCTGATGTACTGTAGTCTGTGTACTCTCCTGATATACTGTAGTCTGCGTACTCTCCTGATATACTGTAGTCTGCGTACTCACCTGATATACTGTAGTCTGTATACTCTCCTGATACACTGTAGTCTGCGTACTCTCCTGATATACTGAAGTCCGTATACTCTCTTGATATACTGTAGTCCACATTGTTACATTGAGCGCTCCGGGTCTCTGCTCCTCCCCGGAGCGCTCGCGGCGTTCTCCTCTCTGCAGCGCCCCGGTCAGACCCGCTGATCGGGAGCACTGCACTGACACTGCCGGCGGGGATGCGATTTGCATAGCGGGACGCGCCCGCTCGCGGATCGCATCCCAATCCACTTACCTGTCCCGGTCCCCGGCTGTCACGTCCTGGCGCGCGCGGCTCCGCTCTCTAGGGCGCACGCACCAGCTAACTAAGATTTAAAGGGCCAGTGCACCACTAATTGGTGCCTGGCTCAATCAGTGTATTAGCTCCCACCTGCTCCACGCCTTTATAACTTCACTTTCCCTTCCCAGCATTGCCGGATCTTGTTGCCTTGTGCCTTGTGAAAGCGTTCCTGTGATTGCCTTACCAGTGTTTCCAGACCTTCTGCCGTTTCCATTGACTACGAACCTTGCCGCCAGCCCTGACCTTCTGCTACGTCTGACCTCGCCTCTGTCCAGTCCTTCTGTTCCCTTCTGTAGTTTTTATTGGTTCCTTTTTTTTTATTGAACTTTTTGATAATTTTTTAGAAATTTTTTTCAGGTATATGAGGTGTCCAAAAAGCTGAAATCCTGGTATTTTGAAATGACAATTTTTTTAGTACCCATAGGGCAGAGTTTTCCAAATGGTGTGTCTCCAGTTATTGCAATACTACAACTCCCCGCATGCCCGGACAGCCAAAGGCTGTCCAGGCATGCTGGGAGTTGTAGTTTTTCATCAGCTGGAGGCACCCTGTTAGGAAAAAAAACTGCCATGGGGACTGTTCTACTACTTGCATTGCAATCTAGTGATTGCAGACACTGTTGTCCCATAGGCACATCACTGATCAGTGTTATCGGCGCTCTTATTACAGCCTGCTGAGGCTATCAGCATTATTGGAGCGCCGATCGGACAGGACCGAGGCAGGTAGGGAACCTCCGCCTGTCCTCTCAGTTGATCAGGACCCTGCAGCATTATGCCGCCGATCAGCTCCACTGAGCTACCAGCAGTCTCTTCAGCATTTTAGACGCCACGATCAGCTTTGATCGCCGCGTCTAAAGGGTTAATGCTGGACATCACTTGGATCGGTGGTGTCCCGATCAGCTCCACTGAGCTAACAGCAGTCTCTTCGGCATTTTAGACGCCACGATCAGCATTGATCGCCGCGTCTAAAGGGTTAATGCTGGACATCACTTGGATCGGTGGTGTCCGGCATTAGCAAGCATGAAGAAAGCGCACTCTTCATACACCCACCGCAGGGCTGCGCTGTTTATTATGGGCGGTCAGACATGGTGGGGTTAATTCACCTCCAGGCACAGCGCACTGCTGGAAGGAGAGACAGTTAAACAGTCAGCCACACAGTGAAGGGACTGGGCCGCGATGCAAGGAGCTAACTTACCACCGGAGCCCGGCTCTGCTCCCTTGTTTAATTATCTGCTCTCGTGTGGCCTGACCGACCCCTTCATTGTGCGACCCATTGTATAAGCACAGGGCTGCATCAACATATCGCAATCCCTAGATATCACGATTCAATTGGGATTGCCATATATCGTGCAGCCCTAATACATACACTTATATCGTACTTACACACATCTATCATACATACGCACCACCATCATACATACACACATCTATCATACATATACACATATATCATACATATACACTAAAGATGAGCGAATGGAATCTGACAAATCCGAATTTGTTACAAATTTCATGAAAATTTTTTAACGAATGCGAATATCGCCGCGATTCTATCATGCGAATAGCTTCATTAAACTCCATTTAGTGCAGTCCATGCTCCAGGGCATCTAAAATGGTGGATCCACATGTGAGGACATGGGGCAAGAAATCCTGGGAAGGCGGGAACAAAGGTCCGCGGAATGACCCTGAGTCACATGCAGGATGCAGCCAGTCACCCCTGTGATGTCAAAGCCCTATATAATCGGCAGCCATATTGCAGATAGTCACTTCATCCTTACACTGCAGAGAGATAGATAGGGACAGACAGCCCTGTGTGTTACACAGAAAAGATTTTTCCAGCACCGATTTACCTCTTAGTCAAGTCAGCATTCTGTTGGACAGAGAGTAGTTTGTTTGTCACAGAAATGCATTCTTATTGCAGCGATCCACCTCCCAGTCACTGTCTACAGCTTTCTGTTATAGAGAAGATCAGAGAACAGTGTGTTGCACAGAAGAACAGCAGCGAATGGGCTCAAGCACAAAGCCTGCCTAGAAGCACTAATAGGGAAGGGAGTGAGATTGAGAAAGTGCAGTTTTGGCTGTAGCACATAGCAACTGTGTGCTGCAGCACTAGTGTCTACTGCTGGTGTTGTGCACAAAAACTTTTTTAAGCATACTGTAGTGCATTTTTCTGCCCTCATAAGTGCATACCACATACGTACATCTAAGTGTTGTACCATTTTGTTTCTGATAAAGTCTCAAGGGCCTAGATACCATGAAAGGACAGCCAAAAGTACTCAGCGGCTAGTGCTGTACACGAAAAACTTTTTTAAGCGTATTCTAGCGCATTTTTCTGCCCTCATAAGTGCATACCACATTGGCACATCTAAGTGTTGTACCATTTTGTTCTTGATAAAGTCTTAAGGGCCTAGTTTCTGTAAAAGGCCAGCCAAAAGTACACACCTGCTGCTGTTCTAGACAAATACTGTTTTAAGCGTAGTGAAGCGTATTGTACTCCCCTCAAATACACACTAAGTGTGTCAGGCAGAGAAGTGCTAGGACATGCACAGAGGAGTGTCAGAGTGTCTCGACCAGCAACCCATCTGCCGTCATCGATTGATTAACACGGTCATTCACTTCATCACAAGTGACATCTGATTACCCCAGTCAACAGTCGGTGGCTTCCTCAGACACAACCCTCAGTAGGTATGCTCTGGGAGCAGTCCCTGTCCTCCCATTGTCTCTGTTTTATACTGTTCTCTCCCCTACAGAAATATCTTATGCTGTGGGTTCAGCTCCATTATTCAGTGAGGACGATCTAATAGAGGACAGTCAGCAGCTACAGCCCAGCCAAGACGTGGGGGAGACATCCACCGCTTCCTCCACTAGGCGGGCAAGAAGTGATGAGGAGAGTGACGTGGGAGGTGGCATTTCCAGCGTTCAGGGTCCTGAAGCAGACACTGTTGAGGAACCTGAGGAGGACATCAGTGACGTGCAGACACTTGTTGATGATGATGAAGCCGATCACAATTGGGAGCAGGGTGCAGAAGGGGCTTCATCATCATCAGGAGAAAAGGGTTGAAGGTTGACCGTGACGCAGCAGCTGAGTCAGCATGGTTGGCAGTCAGTATGGTGGCAAAAATGGAAATTCTGGACCCAAATGTGCCCGGGGGAGACCACCTGCTTCGCGGCAGCCTACCTTCCCGGGAGGTAGTGGAACAAGGGTTCCTGGAGACGGCAGCAGTAGCAGTCAATTAGTGCGGACTGTTAATGGGAAAATCAGCTACTCAACAGTGTGGCAGTTTTTCATCAAGCATCTGGAGAAGGTTAACATAGCCACATGCAAGATGTGTCGGCAGAAGGTGAAGCGTGGCCAGGGTCCAAATGTTGGCACCACGGCCCTGTGTCAACATATGCTGCGCCACCATAAAGTGGTGTGGGAGAACTGTGGCTCCGATGTGGTGGTCCAGCCAGTGGCACCCCGCCCCCTCTTTCAGCCAGCCAAGGCTCCACCACCTCAGCCAAAGGGAGCTGTGTGTCATACCCGCCTTCTGTCGCTCCAGATGCTCCTGCTCCTCCTAATTTTAGTCAGTCATTCCACCAGCAATCCATTGGCAAAGCTATGTCCAAGAGACAACAGTATACGCCCACTCATCCAATGGCGCAGAAGCAGAATGTGCTCCTGTCCAAGTTGCTGGTGCTGCAGTCCCTCCCTTTTCAAGTGGTGGACTCTACACCTTTCAGAGAATGGATGGTTTGTGCTGAGCCGAGGTGGAGAATCCCAAGCTGTCATTTCTTTGTGAAGAAGGCAGTACCAGCATTGCACAATTTTGTGGAAGAGAAAGTGGGCAAGTCCTTGAGCCAGTCGGTGTGTACCAAAGTGCACGGCAGTGCCTACGTCTGGAGCTGTAACTATGGTCAGGGACAATAAGTGTCCTTTACGGCCCACTGGGTGAATGTGGTTCCTGCACAGCCACCACACCAACTTGGACAGGTCATGTCAATTCCTCCTCCACGCTGTCCGTCCGTTGCTCCTGTGACAGTGGGTGACTCCGCCTCCTCATCTTCCACCATGTCCTCTGCCTCCGCTGTATGTACAAGTCTCAATGCTCTTCCAGCATACCATGTGTGCAGGGCATGGCAGTGTCAACTAGTGGCAGCTAATACGTGACACCTGCTGTTTGCTCAGGCCCTTTAAGGAAGCAACATTATTAGTCAGTTGCTAGGATTACGGGATGAATGACTTAATTCCACTGCTTCATTTCCTACAACACATGTTGGAAACAATGGCTGGTAAGGACACTGGAGACGTGGTGCCTACATCTCAGGACCACGTGAGATCTGTGGGGGCTGAACTGGAGGAGGAGGAGGGGCACGGTGGAGCACAGTTTAGGTTTAGCAAAATGGGCAGTTTTTCTAGTCATCTGACAGGAGAGGAGGAGCAGGAGCAGCCAGAGGAGCTAGAGGGTTATGAGGAAGGCGAGACAGAGGATCCAGACACACCGTAGCAGTATGCAATGGAGATGGAGGCAGGGAGTCCCTCCAAGTAATTTGCACAAGTGGCACGATGCATGCTCGCTTGCGTAGTGACCGCTGAATTGTCACCATTCGGCAGTGGGATGACTTCTGGCTCTCCACCTTATTGGACCCTCGCTTCCTTCACAAAATTAGGCCTTTTTTACACCCACTGAGAGGGAGGACAAACTGACCTACTACAGAGACATCCTACTTCTATTGGTTCCATCGTCCATCCTCTCGCAGGTCTGACTCGGGGGGCCCCTTGCGCTCACCTTCCACTGCCATGGCAGGGAGGGGTGGCAGGAGCAGTACTAGCTCCAACAGCAGCAGCCTGAGTCTACAGTGGCTGATGAGTAGCTTTCTTCACTCGCATAGTGAAGCAGTTCATCAGCAGCAGACAGATCTGGAGCAGGAAATGAACCAGCAGCTGGTGGCATACCTTGACATGCCAACACACCTTGAAGATCCGCTGGACTCCTGGGCCGCAACTAGCAGAGTTTGCCCTGGAAAAGCTGTCATGCCCGGCCAGTAGTGTGCCATCAGATGGGGTGTTTAGTGCGGCGGGGTCAATAGTCACCCCAAGGAGAACTCATCTGTCCACGAAAAATGTGGAGAGACGGACCTTTGTGAAGATGAATCAGGCATGGATCAGTCAGGATTTCCACCCACCAATGCCTGATGCATCAGAATAGATTGACCATGGTGCCACACCAACACTTAACAAATATGGATAGTGCCAAACAGATTTATGGTCTCCTCATGCTGCTGCCACCTCCACACTGTGTCATTTAGCTACTATTATGGACATTTATTAACGGGTTTAGTCAGGTTTTCTTTACTATAATTGTCGCAAAATTGTCGCAACTGCGACTACGTGATTTTTCGTGTGACATTTTGACTGGAAAGCGAGAAAAGCAAGTTTTCCTAAAATTTACTATGTAGTAATAATTTTAAAATGGACTACGGGTAGTCAGGTATTTATTAACTGCGACAGTCGCAACTGCGCAAAAAAAAGTCGCAACAGCGTTAAAAATTGACTAAATTTACTCCAGCTCAAACATGGAGCAGAAAAAGCTACTACCAAAGTAAAAAAGGAAAAATTGCTTACGTGAAAGAAAATTATCAACAGGCTGAAACCAGTTGATAAATACGTCGCACATAAGCAAAAAAAAAAGGAAAAAATTACTAAAAAAAAGAATACATAAGCGAACATTGATAAATGTCCCTCTATATGTTTTCCTCATGCTGCCGCCAACTCCAGGCTGTGTCATTTAGCCACTATGAGGGGCATTTACTAATCTTTTACTATGTAGTCTGGTTTTTATCCTGTTTTTTTCTACTTCATTTTTGATTATGTGTGACAAATTTACTAAATTGTTGCACAGCGTTAATAAATTTGGCACAAGTAGGCAAAAGTGGGAAATTTACTTCATGTAGTAGAAAAAATAGTCTTTTCCTTTTTCCTGCTGTCTGAATAGGTTTGGCTGCTAGGTTTCCTTCTGGATCTTTTGTTTTTGAGTTTTTTTTTTAGCTTTTTCACCACATCTAAATAATTCAATAACTAAATTGTAGTCATGGCTCAGAATAGTGGTAAACGGTGTTTAGTGTGTGTGTTTATTACATTTTTTTAACACTGATATTTCTCCCTAAATGTACTTACTCTTTTTTTTTTTTTTTTACTTCTTCTACAGATCCGTGTATCCTGTGGACTCCTTCGGATTCGGTGGACTACTTCGACGACCAGCGTTTTTCTTTGTTTGATGTTAATAAAATGGTGAACGAGGGCTTGTGGGGGAGTGTTTTTTTGTAATAAATTTTTTTTTAAACCTGTTGTGTTTTTTTTTTTTACTTTACTGGACAGGCTTAGTAGTGGAAGCTGTCTTACAGACGGAGTCCATTACTAAGCGGGGCTTAGCGTTAGCCACAAAAACAGCTAGCGCTAACCCCCAATTATTACCCCGGTACCCAACGCCGCAGGGGTGCCGGGAAGAGCCGGTACCAACAGGCCCGGAGTGTCAAAAATGGCGCTCCTGGGCCTAGGCGGTAACAGGCTGGCGTTATTTAGGCTGGGGAGGGCCAGTAACAATGGTCCTCGCCCACCCGGGTAAAGTCAGGCTGTTACTGTTTGGTTGGTATTTGGCTGAGGATAAAATAGGGGGGAACCTATGTGTTTTTTTTTTTTTTTATATTTCATTATTTATTTTAAAAAAAAAAAGCATAGGGTCCCCCCTATTTTTATTCTCAGCCAAATACCAACCAAACAGTAACAGGCTGACGTTACCAGGGTGGGCGAGGACCATTGTTACTGGCCCTCCCCAGCCTAAATAATGCCAGCCTGTTACCGCCTAGGCCCAGGAGCGCCATTTTTGACGCTCCGGGCCTGTTGGTACCGGCTCTTCCCGACACCCCTGTGGCGTTGGGTACCGGGGTAATAATTGGGGGTTAGCGCTAGCTGTTTTTGTGGCTAACGCTAAGTAAGGAAAAAACACAACAGGTTTTTAAAAAATTTTATTACAAAAAACACTCCCCCACAAGCCCTCGTTAACCATTTTATTAAAATCAAACAAAGAAAAACGCTGGTCATCGAAAGTAGTCCACCGAATCCGAAGGAGTCCACAGAATACACGGATCTGAAATGAGAAGGAAAAACAAAAATGGGTTAGTACATTTATTATCACCTGCTCACACATCTCCCGCCCCGCACGACTACAACTGCCAGAATGCCCTTACAGTAAGGACATGCTGGGAGTTGTAGTTGTGTGGTGCAGGAGATGTGTGGGCAAGTGACAAGCTTGTCCCCTGCCCCCAGCTGCAGGACTACAACTCCCAGCATGCCCTTACAGTAAGGTGGGGCGGAGGCCGGGCACAGTGTTTTCCAACCTGGGAGTTGTAGTTTTGCAACATCTGGAGGCACCCTGGTTGGGAAACACTGTTTTAGGCCAGTGTTTCCCAACCAGGGTGCCTCCAGATGTTGCAAAACTACAACTTCCAGCATGCCTGGACAGCCAAAGGCTGTCCAGGCATGCTGGGAGTTGTAGTCTTGCCACATCTGGATGCACCCTGGTTGGGAAACACTGTTTTAGGGCTTGGGCAACTTACCGGCTTCTGTAGAATCCAGCGCTACACGACATTGCCGCAAGACACTGCCGCGCGACAGTGCCGTCCGGCGATCTCCTTCACCGATCGTCGCTGGAGCCTCGGAAGGGTAAGTGAACATCTTCGCCGGTCCCCTTTAGCGGTTTAGTTTTGCAACAGCTGGATGACTACAGTTTACAGACCACAAACCAGTGGTCTGCAAACTGTGGCCCTCCAGCTGTTGCAAAACTACAACACCCAGCATGCCCTGACAGCCAAAGCCTTTGGCTGACATTACAGTGCAGCCGCCTGGGCTCCTCATACTACCTCCCCGCTACCCTCACGTATGGGGACACGGATATACATCCCCCTTGTCTCCTGCCCGCGCCGCTCAGCTCCCGCTGCTACAAGACTACAACTCCCAGCGTGTCCTCACTGTATGGGCATGCTGGGACTTGTAGTCTTGCAACAGTTAGCAGACAGATGGGAGTTGTGTGGCACTGGCAGGTGAGAGGGGTGGGATGTAAATCATTGCAGTGTCCCTGTAGCGAAGTGAGGGTAGCGGGGAGAAAGTATGTCGGAGCCTGGGCGGCAGTAGCTTTTCCAGCTCCATGTTGGAGCTGGAGTAAATTTAGTCAATTTTTACGTCCGTTGCGACTATTTATTGCGCAGCTGCGACTGTCACAGTTAATAAATACCTGACCACTGCAAGTCAAAAATGCAAACTAGCGTAAATCAAGCGGGAAAAAGAAATTAGACTTTCTAGCTCTTGCTACAGAAAGTCGCACGAAAAATAGGGTAGGCGCAATTGCGACAATTTAGCGCCAAAAATTGTCAGAAAAATATGACTAAACCCCTTAGTAAATGCCCCTCTATATGTTCTCCTCATGCTGCCGCCAACTTCTGGCTGTGCCATTCAGCCACTATATGGTCTCCTTATGCTTCCGCCACCTCCAGGCTGTGTCATTCAGCCACTATATGGTTTACTCATGCTGCTGGGCCGGGGATATTACCTAAAAAATATTATGGTAGCACTAGCCACCATAAATCTTCAATTGAAATGTGAAAATTAATCTTTTAATCTTAGGGATTGTGAGACCCTATGGTCTCCTCATGCTGCCGCCAACTCCAGGCTGTGTCATTCAGCCACTATATGGTCTCCTCTTGCTGCCGTCAATTCCAGGCTGTGTCATTCTGCCAGATTATGATCTCCTCATGCTGCTGCCACCTCTAGGCTCTGTCATTGTGCCGCCATGTGACTCCTTGTTGGATTGGATTTGTGGTCATACAGTATTAGTACACACCGGGACATTAAACTTGGGAATCTAATATAAATCTTAAATTTAACTTTAAAAAATTTTATGTAATCTTTTCAAGACTAAGGCCCTATGGTTGTCGACGTCCTATTACCTGTGGAATTATCACATCCAATGAAACAGCTTGGAGCGATAACAATGAACCATAACTGATTAAATGAAACATTCGCACTTTCACAGTCAGGGGGGCGCTGAGAGGCAGGGGCTGGAACAGGTGGTATATCTTCTGGCGGAGGACCGCCAGCTCGATGCTCACCAGAATGACTAATCAAAAAATTAAATAAAAAATCTGCTACATCCAGACACTCTGCGGCAGTGATTCGAATAGCTATGCCTGTTTTTAATAGCGATTCGCCGAATCGAATTTTTCAGAAATTTGCTCATCTCTAATATACACATCTGTCATACACACCTATCTTACATACACACATCTATCATACATACATATGCACTGGACAAGGTTATATTAGGAGGGTACAGTATGTGGCAGGGTTATAGTCAGAGGGTACAGTGTGTGGAAGGCTATATTTAGAGGGTACAATGTGAGGCAGGGTTATATTTGGAGGGTATAGTGTGTGGCAGGGTTATAGTCAGAGGGTAGAGTATGTGGCAAGGTTATAGTCAGAGGGAACAATGTGTGGCAGGGTTATATTTGGAGGGTACAGTGTGTGGCAGAGTTATACTCAGAGGGTACGGGGTGTGGCAGGGTTATACTTGGACGATACACTGTGTGGAAGGGTTATATTCAGGGGCACAGAGTATGGCAGGGTTATATTCAGAGGGCACAGTTTCTATTATGGTTATATTCAGGGGGCTCAGTGTCTGGAAGGGCTATAATGATTATCGTCTTCATATAGAGGATAAGTGAGTTCTGCAGTATTAATGGCTGCACCCCAATCTGTGGCCTCCAACTGTTGCAAAACTACAACTCCCATAATGCCTAAGACTCCCCAGGCATGATGGAAGTTGTAGCTTTGAAACAGCTGAAGAGCTACTCAAACCAAGGTGATCGGCAGGGGTCCCAGCAGTCACAGTCGGAACCCCACCAAAAAAAATGGGCTGCTTATTCTAAAATCCCCGGGCCTATTTTTGGTCCCAGTCCAGCCCTGATGCCAAGTGTAATGTCCCAATATAGAACATGGTCCTGCACTACACTTAGGCCCTGTCAGGTTGAGTTCCTCAGTGACCTGGGGGCTCTCCTGCAGTGTCTCCCCTGTTGTTAGTACAATGTTACTTTAATAGGTATATAGTCAGTATGTTAATGTATAGACAGTATAAAGGACCTTTGGAAGACTAATGTAATTGTCTAAAGGACCTTTGAGATGTCACATGTTTATGTTACCCAGAGAGCTCTAGCTTAACACATGACCCGCGGCTTGACCTATGGGCTTCTGGCTCAGCTCCCCTTTATAAGGGGGCGGCCATTACAATTCTGTTTTCTTTCTACTGGGGTACAGTGAAGACGAGATGTCTCAGTGCTAATGTCCAGCTACCTGGAAGGTCTCAAATCTACAGTCACTTCCAGTAAGTCAAGTCTATGTCTGCTGTTGCTACCTACAGTTCAGTCAAGGCCTAAAGTCAATAATCTACAGTCTATTACAAGTATACTTGGTCCCAGCAAGCTGCGAGGTCCTACTGTGTTCCTGACCACCGCTCTGGGATTCTGGCCTAGCTGTGAAGATAATAACACCTCTCTGACCTCAGTAAAGCCTCCGTTAAACCATAACCTGGTTGTGGACTCTCATTTCACTGCCTAGCCATTGGTATGGCGGAGATATCGTTTGGGTGGTTCCCGATACCCAAAAACCACTCTGGCGTCACAAACATTAGGGGTTAATAACACCTTGCCCCTGGGGTTAATACCATATTGCCCTATCCACCTAAATTGCTACACCCCGTGGTCCCACCATCACCGTGGGTCACCACACATGTGTCTCTTAGCAACTGCCAATGTCCAATCTAAAAATCACACTGGCTCCAATAGCTGCCTTTCTGCTGTAGAAGAAAATCAGTCACTGCTTTCCATTGCTGGTACTGGTGGTCCAACATGTATAAGGTTGCGTTCGAGATTATTGGAATCGCAAATTAAGCATTGGTTGCATTAAGCAGCATTTAGTGGTTTGAGAAGCACATACTGTTGTTTGCAGGATTTAGATTTGATTTATGCTGAACTGACAGGATAGAGGAGGAGAAACACTAGATGACAGTGATGATGACAACAGGGAGATTTTACTGCATGTGGAAGAGGCCTGGCTACTAGACAGATGACAGGGAATAGGAGATGCAACAGCATCAGCAATAGGAGCAGCAAGGTTTTGATCATTTTGTGGGGTATTTCAGTTTTCTCATGCAACTTTGTTATACTTGTGCCCTTGCCATGCCTTACTCCAGCACTGTGCTTCATTTTCAGAAGAAGTGCCACACAGCAGAGTACTGTAAAGAGCAAATATGTACACCACAACCCAACCATACCTCTCCTGCAAGCTTTTTTTCTGGAGCCTACAAATGCAGCAGCATTGTTGCCAATACTTTTCTCTGAGATGACCATACCAGATGTTCTGGCCCTACCTTAGCTTGGTTCTTTATCACTGCCAGTGCCACCACCCCCTCCTGCTCTGATGAAATCCCTAGGTTCCCATATCCTGTCTAAAACCAAGTCCTCCTTATGATATTCGCCACTACTCTCAGTCTGTTCTGATGCACACCCCCCCCCCCCCCCCATGACTAATGCTATAACCACTCCTACCACCAGTTACTCTACCACTGCTATGGATGTCGGACACAGCCTCTTCCTCAACCACTTCTGCAACACATTCTAAAAGAAAGCTGTCCTCGCAAAAGTCTTATTACCATCCTTGTCCTTAGTACCCAGGGTGCTGTCTTCCTCCAGAAAAAGTCAGGCCCCACTAGGAGGGGGAAGCAAAGACAAAGATGATTGAAATGAAGGAGTAAAAATGCTTCTTTTTCTCTGCCAAGTAACTGTAAAAGAAGAATAATACACTGCCACATGGCTGAATGTCATAGCGTCAGAGTGTTCCTCCTCTTGAGATGCCTGAGAATGAGCCACCAGTCCACAATGGCCTCCTCCACCAAAACAATAAGCCCCCTGGAGGAGGTAGACAACTGTGGCTTTCTGGTGCTGCTACAATTAATATTGGGCCTGGGCATTGGCTGCTGCTACTTGTACTTGGCCTGGTTACATGGCTGCTACTATTTGTACTTAACCTGGGCACATGGCGGCTGCTACTTGTACTGGGCCTGAACACATGGCGGCTGCTAGTTGTACTGCGCCTGGGCAAATGGCTGCTATCACTTGTGATGGGCCTGGGCATACGGCTGCTGTTACTTGTATGGGCATGGGCACACGGCTGCTGTTACTTGTACTGGGCCTGGGCACATGGCTGCTGCTACTTCTACTGGGCCTGGGCACATGGCTGCTGCTACTTTCACTGGGCCTGGGCAAATGGCTGCTGTTACTTGTACTGGGCCTGGGCACACGGTTGCTGTTTCTTGCACTGCACTTTGACAAATGGCTGCTGCTACTTGTACTGGGCCTGGGCACACTGATGCTGCTACTTGTACTGGGCCTGTGCACACGGCTGCTGCTACTTGTACTGGGCCTGGGCACATGGCTGCTGATACTTTTACTGGGCCTGGGCACATGATGGCTGCTACTTGTACTGGGCCTGGGCACATGGCTGCAGCCTTCAGTACTAGTGCTGCCACAGACAGGCTTACTGGCAAAGGGCAAAGCAGGTGTGTTCTACCTCTTTTCTGTCCTTGTCTAACTTTTCATATACCAAATATTTTTATTTGGAACTTTGAAACATGACACAGCTCTTTTGTCACAGCTTTTCCTTACTGATTTGTATGCAACTACTGAAAACTGGCCCACTTGAGTGTGCGGTAAAACAATGTGGAGGATTGATCAAAATCTGTGCAGAAGTATGCCAGTTGCCTATAGCAACCAATCAGATTGCTTCTTTAATTTTTCAGAGGCCTTTTTAATCCCATTTTTGCACTTTACTTTCTTCCTCCTCCCTCGCAAAATTCATAACGCTTTTAATTTTCCACCTCAGGACCCATATGAGGGCTTGTTTTTTGCGCCACCAATTTTATTTTGTACTGACATCAATCATTTTCCACAAAATCTATGGTGAAACAAAAAAAAATTATTTGTGGGGCAAAATTTAAGAAAAAAGACATGCCATTAGTAATTCTTGGGGAATTTTAATTTGATGCAGTGCTCTTTTTGGTAGAAAAAGATGACACCTTATATTTATTCTGTAGTTCCATACAATTAAAATGATAGCCAACTTACATAGGTTTTATTTTGTTTTACTTCTTTTAAAAAATTATAACTTTTTGCACGAAAATTAGTAGGTTTAACCCCTTAAGGACACAGCCCATTTGGGCCTTAAGGGCTCAGACAATTTTATTTTTAAATTTTTTTTTTTCATCCTCACCTTCAAAAAATCATAGTTCTTTTATATTTTCATCCACAGACTACTAAGAGGACTTGTTTTTTGCGCGAACAGTTGTCCGTTTTAATGCCATTACTCACTTTACCATAAAATGTATGGCGCAACCAAAAAAAATACGATTTGTGTCTGGAAATTAAAAAGAAAACCTAAATTTTGCAAATTTTGGAAGGTTTTGTTTTCACGCCGTACAATTTACAGTAAAAATAACCATTGTTCTTTATTCTTTGGGTGAATACGATTAAAATGATACCATGATAACATACTTTTCTATTACTGTTGTAATACAAAACAGGAATTTAGGTGCACTACTGTGGTAGATGTAAACAATGACATTGGCTAACCCTCAAAACTGATGTTAAAATTGAGACATTAGCCAGTATATCCTTAGATGAAGGACATACCTGAGCCTGCACACCAATGCCAAGGTTTCTCAAGTGGCCAGTAGTGCACCTAAATTCCTGTTTTGTACTATTCTAAGTATTACACATCCACACCTTTTTATCTGGTGTAGGTTGTCATTGTGGTACTTGTGATCTGCTGCAGGAATCCTCCATTGTCTTTTATGCTGGGGATCGTCCTTAGCAACGGACCACAAGTGTAGGATCTGCTCCCCCAATATATATGCACAACTGCATTAGGGGTTGAGCACCTCCTGTCATTTGAGGCCAAGTCTTTGTTGTTTTTGTTGTTAAAATTTATATTAATGCGCCTGTATCATCGCTATAGGCCGGCAACATATAAGCCAACTAGGGTGGGGCTTATAGCCTTTCTCCCACCTCCCATTGTATGTGTGCCTAGCCACACTGGAGGGAACCCGAGAGTAGGCTGTGAGTCGGACTTAATGCTGCCGTAATTGCCCACTGGCCCCTGGTTTTGCCCATACGGCACAGGTAGATTTAGTGTTAGGTCCCGCGCCATTTGAGAAACCTTGGTGCGCGGGCTCAGGTATGTCCTTCATCTAAGGATATAGCGGCTAATGTCTTAATTTTAACATCAGTTTTGAGGGTTAGCCAATGTCATTGTTTACATCTACCACAGTAGTGCACCTAAATTCCTGTTTTGTATTATTCTAAGTGTTATACATCCACATCTTTTTATCTGGTGTAGGATGCCATTGTGGTACTTGTGATCTGCTGCAGGAATCCTCCATTGTATGCATTTTATGCTGGGGATCATCCTTAGCAACGGACCACAAGTGCAGGATCTGCTCCCCCAATATATATGCACAGCTGCATTAGGGGTTGAGCACCTCCTGCCATTTGAGGCCACATCTTTGTTGTTTTTGTCTATTACTGTTGTGCTTAAAAAAAATTGCAAACTTTTTTACCAAATTAGTACGTTTAAAATACCCCTATTTTGAAGACCTATAACTTTTTCATTTTTCTGTATAAGCGGCGGTATGAGGGCTCATTTTTTGTGCCGTGATCTTTACTTTTTATTGATATTTGCTTAGATAAAACTTTTAATAAATTTTTTATTAATTTTTTGGGGAATAAAATGTTATAAAAAAGAAGCCATTTTGGACTTTTTTTTTTGTTCACGCCGTTCACCGTATGGTATCATTAACATTTTATTTTAATAGCTCAGATATTTATGCACGCGGCGATGCCAAATATGTATATAAAATATTTTTTGACACTTTTTGGGGGTAAAATAGGGAAAATGGGACGATTTACGTTTTTATTGGGGGAAGGGAATTTTTATTTTATTTTATTTTTTACTTTTTTTACTTTTATTTTTACACTTTAATATTCCCCATAGGGGACTATTTATAGAAATCATTCGATTGCTAATACTGTTCAATGCTATACATAGGACATAGCAATGATCAGTATTATCGGTCATCTTCTGCTCGATCGCAGACTAGAGCAGAGGACCAGTGGAAGGCAGCCGTGGCAGGTGAGGGGACCTCCGTCTGCCGTTCTGGATGACCAGATTTCCGCGGCAGAGCTGCGGACAATCCGATCATCCATTTTAGTGACCGCAATGCTTCAGATGCCGTGAACTGTATTGATCACGGCATCTGAGGGGTTAATGGCGGACATCCACATGTTCGCAGATGTCCTCCATTACCGGCGGGTCCCTGGCTGCTATCAGCAGCCGGGACCTGCCGTGCATTACCCGAGCATTGCTCCGATGCTCGCGGTTATGTATAGGACATAAATGTACGTCCTGGTGCGTTAAGTACCAGCTCACCAGGACATACATTTACGTCCGGCGTTGTTAAGGGGTTAAAAATAACCTCTTCTGAGCCCTATAATTTTTCTATATACGGGGATGTGTTAGGGCTCATTTTTATTGGTACCATTTTGGTTTTGTTGGGACTTTTTGATCACTTTTTATAATTTATTTTAGGGTTTACAAAGTGACCAAAAATAAGCAATTCTGTACTTTGGTGAATTCTTATGTATACGCAGTTGACCGTGCAGTTAAAGTAGCATTACACATGACATTTACACACGTGGCGATACCACATATGTATAGGTTTAAATTTTCCACCTAGTCCTATGCCACAACAAAAAACTGCCATGCTTGAATATGCGACAAAACAATGGGACAGTTATTAAAAAACAACAGTACCGGTAATTTATGTTACACTGATATTAAGAACAATTTTTTTTCCTCCTATTTTCAAAGGTCTCTTGTGCTGCTTTGAAAATATTTAAATATATGGGAGTTCATTTTCGTGCCACTTGTTTATTTTCTCACCAGAATTGTTGAATTTGGTGCCAAATTTATTTTTATTTTTTTCTTCCATATTGAATATTTCTGCAACAAAATTGTTCATTTTGGTGCCAAATATTAAATCCCAGAAATTTCTGGCGGAAGCATCTCACATTATATTCCATGATTACTAGTGCAAGTGATAACTGTATAAATAAAACACATCTAGAGGTTAAAAGCAAGTGCAGGTATAGTGACCATGAAGGGGAAAAAAATGAATATTAATTACCTTTAAATTTCAATAACTGAATAAATAACACTAAAAAGAAAGGAAAAACAAACTTCAACAATTACACTATCTCTGTGATTTCTACACTAGCAAAGAGCTGGTGTGAAATTTTTGATGTAAAATGGACATTTGCAAAACTGACGTGAGTAGTGCAAACCTTGGATCATGTAAAACATTTTGAATATCAGATGGAAACTTTTTTGCCCCAAAATTTTGGCATGAAACATGACATTTTTGACATGAAGCATTTTGAATATGATTTCTAATGTGTTTGAAAAAATCAGACCAAACCCTTGTTTTCACAGCTTTTCCCTTGAGTGTGCTACAAACATAGAAGCTGGCGCTCTTAACAATTCAAGAGATTTTGCCCTAAAAGAACAAATACAGCACACTGTCTGAGAGTGCTGCAGCTGCTTTCTGTACACTGCTTAGGAATATAGTAGTGGAATAGTCAAACTCCTATTTGGGCTGTTGAGTACACGCCACACTCAGGCTGGAATTCCACAAAGGTTTTTCAGCCAAAAAATTCCCCCCAAAAATGCCCATTCTGCCGCACTTTTTCTGTGAAAAAATGCTGTGGCCAGATGTTAGCTGCAAGTCAACTGGGAACTGCAAAATGTCATATCCACATAGGGTTTTTCAGTTTAGCGTTTTCTTAAAGGGGTACTCCGCCCCTGGCATCTTATCCCCTATACAAAGGATAGGGGATAAGATGTTAGATCGTTGCGGTCCGGCTGCTGGGGACCCCGGGGATCGCCGCTGCGGCACCCCGCCATCATTACTGCACAGAGCGAGATCGCTCTGTGCGTAATGACGGGCGATACAGGGGCCGGAGCAGCGTGACGTCATGGCTCCTCCCCTCATGACATCACGGCCCGTTCCCTTAATGCAAGTCTATGGCAGGGGGCGTGGTGACCGCCACGCCCCCTTCCCATAGACTTGTATTGATGGGGGTGGGCCGTGATGTCACGAGGGGCGGAGCCGTGACGTAACGATGCTCCGGCCCCTGTATTGCCCGTCATTACGTGCAGAGTGATCTCGCTCTGCGCAGTAATGATAGCGGGGTGCTGCAGCAGCGATCCCCGGGGTCCCTTCACTCTTGAGATCCTTTGGCCGGAACCATCTGGCCAATCACCGCTCTAAGCAGCAAATATGAATCTGTGATATAAATTTCTATTCACATCACTGGTCAGTCGGAGTTAAAAGCAGAGATTGAGGAGTGCTGCAGAGCGCCACTGGATTCTCTGGATTATAAATCCGGATCGCATCGGGTCTCAAGAGTGAGACCTGGTGCGATCTGTCCTTTAGAGCAGAGTCTGTTCAATGTTGGGAGCTGTAGTACCTGCACTAAGAGACAGATCACAGTGGGAGCTCAGTTGTATGGCCTCCAGCGTCCATTGTTTCTGGATGCCGAACAGGGGAATGCTGCTTGCGTGTCCAACCATCCATCATCAAAATTGAGACTCTGGATGATTGTGAACTGTCCCATTCATATGAATGGGATCAGTTCTAGCATTATTTACCACCTGTGCACGCCTGATATATGTGAACCGAAGCTTATCTGGACAAGCGGGCGGCACACTGCACCTCTCCACTCCCCTGCCCTACACTGTGAATCTGTGCAAAATTGTTGGACATGCAAGCTGTTTTCCCCTGTCTGGCATTCAGAAACAATGCTATACAACTGATAACAACTGATGCACCTTGTCATCAGTTATGGCATCAGTTGCGTCGAGAACTAGGCTGAGTTCACCTATGCCGGATGTCAAACACATGTGAACCCAGCCTTATAAAGGATGATTGCAAAGGGTGTCAGGAGTGACACCTGTTCCGATCTGTCTCTTAGTTCAGGTACTACAGCTCCCAGCATGGAACAGAGTCTGTTCCATGCAGGGAGTAGTAGTAGTACCAAAATAATGATAAAAATATAGATAATGAAGTTGAACAGTAGTTAAAATCAAGCACAGTTTATAAAACACATTTTTAAAATACGTTATTAATAAAAAGTTTTACTAAATATATTTGGACAATTACTTGGCCCTTTTTAATAATTACATGGCCCTTGATTAAAAATTAATAAAAAGTTAATTCTAAAAAATATTAATTTGTTCCCTACAATTTTTTCCATCCCTACTGCATCACTCTCTCTTTTTTTTTTTTTTTTGGTACCCAACAAAATTCTAAAAAACGCCTACAGGGAAACTGGCAACGGGGCAAAAAATGCAATTTCCAAAGGTAAAAATTCCAGAAAAAATGCCTTAAAATATGCCAAAGGACAGGGAAAATCAGTGGCAGTTTTTCATGCGTTTTTTCTGGCGTTCTTTAGCCTAAAAAACCGCAAGGACAAAACTTCAGTGATATCCTAGCCTTTAGGAATTATTGGATTCCTTGAAGTTAGACCCTTCATGCAAGGCAATTAGCTAACCCAATGTCAGGTGATCCTTTCTACTACTTGCAAAGAATTCTGGACTCCCCTGTGGTCATGTGACCCTCCTTTCCGTTCCAATTTTGGCATGGTGTAGACGCCAAGTTACCAGGTTTGGCTAAAACAAACCGTCCAATGCTCGAGTTATGTACTGAGTATCGCTCACAGTGCTACACTGTTTCCACAACTCCCATTAACCTTTATGGGAGTCATTAGACCCTTTTCAGCTGTTCTTAGGTTCCCATCCACCTTCATTCTCTATAAACAGACAAAATGGAGCCAGAAGGACCCCTTTCTCGAGTTCCAGAGGGACACCCACAGCTATAAGATATTTTTGGCATATTCAGAATATGCCATACAGTAAATGTCAATTTGGTAATATTCCTTTACTTCTAAAGTTTTACTTTACCTTGCCACGATATGGAAATCCTTTATGGTAAAATTGTTCACATTCCTCAAATCTAACTGTTTTCTTTCCTGAACTGAGGTCTAGGTGAGCTGATGCTTCCTCACTATGGCCTGAAAGAAAAAATATAGACATTTTTTGAGAGAAGGAGAGTAAACTTTAAAGAGAATCTGACAATTGATAATCCACACTAAACCCAATATACTGGGTATAGCTGTGAGCTAAGGAATTAACATGCACAAGCATCTGCTCTGATCCAGCCTCTTCATGGAAAGAAACAGGAAGTTAGCAGTAATCTAGCATAAAGTATGGAGGACAGAGATACCACCATTGAGGATAATCTGTACAAGGGTCCCATAGCAAGACTTTAGTTGGCTTCCAACAAAACTTAGAACTCTGTGGCTGACAATCTACAAACCCTCCACACTACGATTAACCTGTTGGGGACGAAGGGCGTATGCATACGCCCTTGCGTCCTGGTACTTAAGGACGAAGGGCATATCCATACGCCCGTGGGAATTTCGGCCCCCGCCGCGCGCCGGGCGGGGACCGGGCCTGGGTGACTGCTGATATCTATCAGCAGGCACCCTGTGCAAATGCCCAGGGGGGTCATTAGACCCCCCCATGTCGGCGATCGGCGCAAATCGCAAGTGAATTCACACTTGCGATTTGCGCCGATTCCGGGTCATTACGGGTCTATGGTGACCCGGTGACCCGGAATAGAAGGGGGATCGCGGGTGTCTAAGACACCCACGATCCCCCTAAAGCGATAGGAGTGAGGTGGCAGAGTTGCCACCCCTCCTATCCCTGCTATTGGTGGTCTAGACGCGACCACCAATAGCAGATCTGGGGCGGAGGGGTTTACTTTCGTTTTCCCCGTCCTGCCCTCCCACAATAGGCGGGGCAGAACGGGGAAAACAAAGAGGAGCGGCGCCGGAGTCCACTTACCCCTCCGGAGGCAGCGGAGCGTCGGGGATCGGCGGCGGCGACGGAGATCGGCGGCGGCGACGGAGATCTGCGGCGGCGTGCGGCAGAAGAGGACGGCTCCCGGATGCGACGGAAGCCGGTGAGTAGTTGCATAGCAACATCTAGAGGGCTACAGTCTGAGACCACTATAGTGGTCTCTAGACTGTAGCCCTCCAGATGTTGCAAAACTACAACTCCCAGCATGCCCAGACAGCTGTTTGCTGTGTGGGCATGCTGGAATTTGTAGTTTTGCAACAGCTGGAGGTCTGCAGTTTAGAGACCACTGCACAGTGATCTCTATACTGCCCTCTAGATCTTGCAAAACTACAACTCCCAGCATGCCCACACAGCTGTTTGCTGTCTGGGCATGCTGGGAGTTGTAGTTTTGCAACATCTGGAGGTCCACAGTTTGGAGATCACTGTTCAGTGGTCTCTAAATTGTAGCACTCCAGATGTTGCAAAACTACAAATTCCAGCATGCCCACACAGCAAACAGCTGTCTCGGCATGTTGGGAGTTGTAGTTGCGTACCTCCAGCTGTTGCATAACTACATCTCCCAGCATGCCCTTCTGTGATCAGACATGCTGGGAATTGTAGTTTTGCAACAGCTGGAGGCACACTGGTTGGAAAATACTGAGTTAGGTAACAGAACCCAACTCAGTATTTTCCAACCAGTGTGCCTCCAGCTGTTTCAAAACTACAACTCCCAGCATGTACTGACAGACCGTGCATGCTGGGAGTTGTAGTTTTGCAACAGCTGGAGGCTCACTGGTTGGAAAATACTGAGTTAGGTAACAGAACCTAACTGAAGGTTTTCCAACCAGTGTGCCTCCAGCTGTTGCAAAACTACAACTCCCAGCATGTACTGACAGACCATGCATGCTGGGAGTTGTAGTTTTGCAACAGCTGGAGGCTCACTGGTTGGAAAATACTGAGTTAGGTAACTGAAACTAACTGAAGGTTTTCCAACCAGTGTGCCTCCAGCTGTTGCAAAACTACAACTCCCAGCATGTACTGACAGACCGTGCATGCTGGGAGTTGTAGTTTTGAAACAGCTGGAGGTTTGCCCCCCCCCCCCCCATGTGAACGTACAGGGTACATTCACACGGGCGGGTTTACAGCAAGTTTCCTGCTTCAAGTATGAGCTGCGGCAAATTTTTCGCCGCAGCGCAAATTCCTAGCGGGAAACTTACCGTAACCCGCCAGTGTGAATGTACCCTAAAAACACTACACTACCACATAATAAAGAGTAAAACACTACATATACACCCCCTTACACTGTCCCCGCCAATAAAAATAAAAAACGTATTGTACAGAAGTGTTTCCAAAACGGAGCCTCCAGCTGTTGCAAAACAACAACTCCCAGCATTTCCGGACAGCCACTGATTGTCCAGGCATGCTGGGAGTTTAGCAACAGCTGGAGGCACCCTGTTTGGGAATCACTGGCGTAGAATACCCCTATGTCCACCCCTGTGCAATCCCTAATTTAGTCCTCAAATGCGCATGGTGCTCTCTCACTTTGGAGCCCTGTCGTATTTCAAGGAAACAGTTTAGGGCCACATATGGGGTATTTCCGTACTCGGGAGAAATTGCACTACAAATTTTGGGGGGCTTTTTCTCCTTTTACCCCTTATGAAAAGGAAAAGTTGGGGTCTACACCAGCCTGTTAGTGTAAAAAAAAAAAATTTTTACACTAACATGCTGGTGTTGCCCTTTACTTTTTATTTTCACAAGAGGTAAAAGGAAAAAAAGACCCCCAAAATTTGTAACGCAATTTCTGCTGAGTATGGAAATACCCCATATGTGGGCGTAAAATGCTCTGCGGGCGCACAACAAGGCTCAGGAGTGAGAGCGCACTATGTACATTTGAGGCCGAAATTGGTGATTTGCACAGGGGTGGCTGATTTTACAGCGGTTCTGACATAAATGCAAAATAATAAATACCCACATGTGACCCCATTTTGGAAACTACACCCCTCACGGAATGTAATAAGGGGTACAGTGAGCATTTACGCCCCACAGGTGTCTGACAGATTTTTGGAACAGTGGTCTGTGAAAATGAAAAATTAAATTTTTTTGTTTGCACAGCCCACTGTTCCAAAGATCTGTCAAGCGCCAGTGGGGTGTAAATGCTCACTGCACCCCTTATTACATTCCGTGAGGGGTGTAGTTTCCAAAATGGGGTCACATGTGGGGGGATCCACTGTTCTGGCACCACGGGGGGCTTTGTAAATGCACATGGCCCCCGACTTCCATTCCAAACAAATTATCTTTCTAAAAGCTCAATGGTGCTCCTTCTCTTCTGAGCATTGTAGTTCGCTCGCAGTGCACTTGACGTCCACATATGGGGTATTTCCATACACAGAAGAAATGGGGTTACAAATTTTGGGGGGCATTTTCTCCTATTACCCTTTGTAAAAAAGTAAAATTTAAGGAAAAACCAGCATTTTAGTGGAAAAATATTTTTTTTTCATTTACACATCCGACTTTAACAAAAAGTTGTCAAACACCTGTGGGGTGTTAAGGCTCACCGTACCCCTTGTTACGTTCCTTGAGGGGTGTCGTTTCCATAATAGTGTGCAATGTGGTTTTTTTTGCTGTCCTGGCACCATAGGGGCTTCCTAAATGGGACATGCCCCCCAAAAACCATTTCAGAAAAACTCACTCTCCTAAATCCCATTGTTGCTCCTTCGCTTCTGAGCCCTCTAGTGCACCCGCCGAACACTTTACATACACATATGAGGTATTTTCTTACTCCAGAGAAATTGGGTTACAAATTTTGAGAGGATTTTTTTCCTTTTACCCTTTGTAAAAATTCAAAAATTGGGTCTACAAGAACATGCCAGTGTAAAAAATGAAGATTTTGAATTTTCTCCTTCACTTTGCTGCTATTCCTGTGAAACACCTAAAGGGTTAACACACTTACTGATTGTCATTTTGAATACTTTGAGGGGTGCAGTTTTTATAATGGGGTCATTTATCGGGTATTTCTAACCAGAAGACCCTTCAAATCCACTTCAAACCTGAACTGGTCCCTGAAAAATTCCGATTTTGAAAATTTTGCGAAAAATTGGAAAATTGCTGCTGAACTTTGAAGCCCCCTGATGTCTTCCAAAAGTAAAAACTCGTCAATTTTATAATGCAAACATAAAGTAGACAAATTGTATATGTGAATCAATACATAATTTATTTGGAATATCCATATTCCTTATAAGTAGAGAGCTTCAAAGTTAGAAAAATGCTAAATTTTCAAATTTTTCATGAAATTTTCAAATATTTCACCTAGAAAGGATGCAAGTATCGCCGAAAATTAACCACTAACATAAAGTAGAATATGTCATGAAAAAACAATCTCGGAATCAAATTTATAAGTAAAAGCATCCCAGAGTTATTAATGCTTAAAGTGACAGTGGTCAGATTTGCAAAAAATGCTCCCGTCCTTAGGGTCATAATGGGCTCCGTCCCCAAGGGGTTAAGAACTGCAGCATTAGCTGTGGGTTAAAACTTCTTATACCAGCTGTGAACAGCCAGAACAACTTCAAGAGAAAGACAAAGGGACTAGTGACAAGCTAAGTGATAGGGTAAAGATAACAAGCTCCATGTACTCTAGTACACACCAGCTTTGTGGTTGCCCCTAGTTCCAGTCATCATGTGCATGCTATCTTGTTCAAGAGTCTGTGCCTCCTTTTTGTGGAAGTATCAGTTGTTTCCTGTGAAAACTGACTTGATTAAGCTAATGCAGTGTTTGGCTACTTTTCCTGTCCCTCAACATCAAGGGCACCTTAACCACCACCAGCCCAGATACTACACAGTGTGTACCCTGAAGGAAACATCACTGTGATAATATGTTCAGCTTCTTGTCACCAGCTAGACGAGGTCTAGGAGAGCTTGATGTGGGAGAGCTTGCTGAGCTGCTACTGATGCTGTGATCATACGGAAATGTACTGTGACCAGAGAGAACTACAACCATCACCTCAATAATACCCACTGAACCCAGTCACCACACACTTTGATTTCCAGGCTGCTACACTAGAGAGGCAGCAATCTATTGTATGTCAACATGTCAGCGGCCTTGTCCATTATTGTAATCTATTGAGAAGTACTTGGCTGCTTATAGGAATATTGGAAGAAGATGTCCTGGTTCTGTCTTACAAAACACAGCTGCCGGATGGATGTGCCCTGATGTAACATTCATGTAATTCATTAAGTCAATTCTGTAGTTAATAATATCAGCATTGTTGCAGTGTTTCCTTCCCATCACTTACCTGTGCCGTCTTCTGTCAGTTTAGATTTAATCTCTATAAGATGTTGTTTTGTGGTTGACAAATTGAAATGACTAAGATGAATATCTCTGGAGACACATCCTTTACCGTCAGTCTACAAAAAAAAAAATATCATACCTATATTAGCCATCAATGTGTAGACTCTTTTTGTGGTTTTTTTTTTTTTTGCTATATTAGACATCAAAAATATATATATCCAAAGAATAAGTTGGCCAGCACTATTTGATTCCAAACTATTGTATAGACCTGGCCCACAGGTGCAAGCTATATATATATATATATATATATATATATATATACACATATCAGCCCAGATTTATCAAACTGTGTGAGAGAAAAAATAGAGTTATTTTACCACAGCAACCAATCACAGCTCAGGTTTCACTTTACCTCAGCTCGTTAGTTGAGCTGTGATTGGTTGCTGTCAGAAAATCCCTCTATTTTTTCTCTCACACAGTTTGATAAATCTCCCCCATCAAGTGTATATATATATATATATATATATATATATAACTTCCTCCGCAAGGAAACAGCACCCAACTGTCACGATTCGGCTTACAGGTTGTGGATCCACTGTGTCAGTGAGGGATTGGCGTGGACCGTGCTGGTGGACCGGTTCTAAGAGGCTACTGGTGTTCACCAGAGCCCGCCGCAAAGCGGGATGGTCTTGCTGCGGCAGTAGCAACCAGGTTGTATCCACTAGCAACGGCTCAACTTCGCTGACTGCTGAGAAGGCGTGGGACAGAAGGACTAGGCAGAGGCAAGGTCAGACGTAGCAGAAGGTCGGGGCAGGCGGCAAGGTTCGTAGTCAAGATGGATAGCAGGAGTTCAGGTAACACAGGCTTTGGACACACTAAACGCTTTCACTGGCACAAGGCAACAAGATCCGGCAAGGGAGTGCAGGGGAAGTGATGTGATATAGCCAGGGAGCAGGTGGAAGCCAATTAAGCTAATTGGGCCAGGCACCAATCATTGGTGCACTGGCCCTTTAAGCCTCAGAGAGCTGGCGCGCGCGCGCCCTAGAGAGCGGAGCCGCGCGCGCCAGCACATGACAGCAGGGGACCGGGACGGGTAAGTGACTTGGGATGCGATTCGCGAGCGGGCGCGTCCCGCTGTGCGAATCGCATCCCCGATGGCCATGTCAGTGCAGCGCTCCCGGTCAGCGGGACTGACCGGGGCGCTGCAGGGAGAGAGACGCCGTGAGCGCTCCGGGGAGGAGCGGGGACCCGGAGCGCTCGGCGCAACACCAACACCAGGTCCAGGTAAAGTGCAAGCTACAGGGTCTTTATTGCATCAAGAGAGACAATGCGACGTTTCGGCTAACAAGCCTTTTTCAAGCATGACAAACATGTACAAAAATCCAATTTAAATAGGTAACAAAGTAACATGATTGGTGGAAACACAAGTGCAGTGAATAAATTAATCAGGTGTGTACCAACCTCCTGTATTTCATTGGTTGGGATCAGTGACATATAAAAATGACAGTTGTCAAATAACAATTAATACATTTATAAAGATCCTTCATTAATATCAAAACTTGTGACGGGAGAAATACAAGTGGGGGGGCTCCGTGACACCAGTATAATAATATCATTCGTTTACCTCTGTTCTGTAGTTGCGATCGGCTGGGGGTAAACGAATGATATTATTATACTGGTGTCACGGAGCCCCCCCCCCACTTGTATTTCTCCCGTCACAAGTTTTGATATTAATGAAGGATCTTCATAAATGTATTTATTGTTATTTGACAACTGTCATTTTTACATGTCACTGATCCCAACCAATGAAATACAGGAGGTTGGCACACACCTGATTAATTTATTCACTGCACTTGTGTTTCCACCAATCATGTTACTTTGTTACCTATTTAAATTGGATTTTTGTACATGTTTGTCATGCTTGAAAAAGGCTTGTTAGCCGAAACGTCGCATTGTCTCTCTTGATGCAATAAAGACCCTGTAGCTTGCACTTTACCTGGACCTGGTGTTGGGTGCTGTTTCCTTGCGGAGGAAGTTCTATGTGGATCCAGTGTGGCACACTGGGGGTTACACTGCACCACACCTGAGCAATCCTGTGCTGGAGTTCCCATAGTGATTACTATATATATATATATATATATATATATATATATATACCACTTCAAGCAAGGAGATGTAACATTTTGGCCAGATGGCCTTTCTCAAGCATGCTTGAGAAAGTCCGTCTGGCCGAAACATTGTATGTAATTATTGGTGCAGTAAACTTCTAGCCCCTTCTTTCACCCACATGCTGCTGCAGTTTGATGTCTTTGCTTGAAATGGAATTTGTGCTCAGGCTCCATACATGTACTAGTGACAGGAAAGATTGCCTACATACCTATACAAGATCTTACCCTAGCACAGCGGTCTGAGTTGTGCCATAACCGCGCATTGAGGGCACGCCTATAGAGGGCATGCCCTATAGTGAAGGAATAAAATAAGGGAGGGTTGGGAGGGTTCCAGAAATGACACGTGCTCCGCCCCTGTTGGAGAGGGGGGAATTATAAACACACGCCCCCACCTGTTCGCAATAAGCCCCACCTGGAAATGCAAGGAGCGATTAATTACTTACGCCCCTCGCACAAATACAGCCCTGCTGGCTTTACATTTGTGCTCAGGCTCCATACATGTACTAGTGACAGGAAAGATTGCCTGCATACCTATACAAGATCTTACCCTAGCACAGGGGTCTGAGTTGTGCCATAACCGCGCAATGAGGTGACGCCTATAGAGGGCAAAAAGCAACCATGCTAGGATAAATACAATTCCTGCAATAACACATCCTACACCCAGCATTAATCTTCACATACCCGAAGTAGACTATTCCTTGTGTGCTTAAAGAGTAGCCTCGACCAACTAGTGGCTACTAGAGGTGGTAACCGTACCTTGGAAACTGGTAGTTACGTCCATCTGTAAAGTAACGACCTGAGAATGATAACATTCCCTGCCAAATATACTAACTGAACTCTACCTATTACCACCCCTACTTGAGACATTACTTCAAATGGACACGAAAAGGCTAACTTCATGGCAGGTCTGACAAGCACCAATCCCCTGCTATTTAAGAGGCAAAACTAAATTGACAGGTAAATGACAAGAAATACCTATCTACCTAATAGACCGTGTGGGTCATGTCGCCTGACAAGGTTCACAAAGGCACCTTACCTAATTGAGACTGTAACAATAGACATACCTAACTAGCCAATGTACTGACCCAAATGGACTTGGGAGTGATGACCCGTTGCAGATGACAGCTCCCTGCGTGAGCAACGTACCTGCAGACATGACCAATGTTTAGGTGCACCATCATGCCTGTAGACCTGACAGGTCTTTGTGACACCATCGTGCCTGACAGCCAGACGCGGCCTGCACCACTGCCTTCTGACTTTTGAACCAATAAAACCAAAGTTTTTTTTTTCAGCTCTGAAGATGTGTCAGTACCATAACTAACCGTAACTCGACTGCTCTGAAGATGAGTCATGCGTTTGCTCTGAGGACGTGTCAGTAAAAATATGACTTTATAAATTTCAATGTAGAACTGCTCGGGAGAGAAGTTCGGAACTGAACAGTGAGTTGCTCCGAAGACGTGTCAGTAACAACATGGTCCTATTAATCGTTACTAGACTCCTCTGAAGACGAGTCAGTTGACAGTTGGAAAAACATGCATTGCCCTGAAGACGTGTCAGTAACAAGCCTGTAATTCTGTGAGTAAGTAGACTGCTCTGAAGACAAGTCAGTAGACAGCCAGGAGTTGTGTGTTTGCTCTGAGGACGTGTCAGTAACAACGACTATAATTTAATGAAAACCGCTCGGGAGAGAAGTTCAGGACTGACCAGTGAGTTGCTCTGAAGACGTGTCAGTAACAACATGGTCCTATTAATTGGTACTAGACTGCTCTGAAGACGAGTCAGTAGACAGTCAGATAACATGCATTGCTCTGAAGACGTGTCAGTAAAAAGCTTGTATTCTAACAGTAAAATAGACTGCTCTGAAGACAAGTCAGTAGTCAGCAGCTGTGGCACCTTGTTCTGAAGACGAGTCAGTAACAAGCGATCATGCCCTGAACCCCAGACCGCTCTGAAGACGAGTCAGTAGACAGTCGGACTGGTGACATCTTGCTCTGAGGACGTGTCAGTAACAGTATGTCCGGCCAGTGACCCCACCCCATTTTTATTTTTTTTGCAAGTGCTACCAAATTGTAGTGCGGAGTTCAGGCCACTAAAACTCTACACATTTAAGGAGAATAAACAATAACCCACTTACCGTAAATTCAAAGAACAGCAGGTGTGGGCACGCAGGAAACTGCCTAATCGCCTGAAGCGGACTGGAACTGAACACACGGAGCGAATACACGTGGAACACACTGGGGAGCGTAAGGACTCACTGCAGTGTAACACTGCACAACGCCACATACGCCCTGATTGCTGCCGGAGGGGGGTATTTATAGGAGACCACCCCCTCCCACAAATACAGCCCAAGGGCTTAACACGTGCAATATACATGACGTGAGCATGTCTATGGTATGAATACAACGAGTGTATATGTGGTATAAATGCTATGAGCGTATAGTGGTATGATACATTGAGCAGTATAATGCTATGAGTATACCTGCGGTATCAATGCTAAGAACGTATGTGCCTGATGTAGGCCATGTGTATATGCAGTATAAACATGTGTAGTATAACTGTCTAGCATATGTGCAGCATGAGTGCTGGGAATTAATATGTGGTATGACGCTATGTGGTATGATGCTATGAGCAGTATAATGCTGTAAACATGCTATGAGCGCATGGCCACAACCGCACGAAACAACATGACACTATGTGTGAGAACCGTATGAAACCTGCGTGTATGAATGCAGTGAACAACAAAACCATGACTGTGTGACCAATATAACTGCCATGAGCGTATGAACCATATGAACCCTGCGTGTATGAATGCAGTGAACATGTGAACAACTTAAGAACCGTGAGAATGTGACCACTATAACTGCCATAAGTGTATGAACTGTATGATTGCCATAGGCAGTATACTGCCGTAACCAGTATGAAATACCATTAACATATGAGCCGAATGACACTTTGAGCGTATGAACCAGTGATAAGTACGAGGTGTTTGATTGCCATGAACGTAACATGGTAGAAAGAACGTAAGACCGTGAACATGCCAAGAATATATGAACAGCATAAATGCCAAGTATGTGGACCGTGTATAACACCAGCGAGTGAAAGAATAACCATGAGGTGAACAGCATAAACGAGTTTGCACCGTATAAATGCTGTGAATATATAATCAGTGAGTATATGTACCGTATATAATGATATTAGCACATGAAACTATACATACTAAGCGCGTACGAGCAGTGTGCCACAAGCGTGTGAATTAACCATGAGAGTAAAGACGATAAGAAACTCATGGAGTTATCAAACCGTGAAGATGCTCTACTCGTGTGCCCCTTGTACCAGTAATGCGTGTATGCCCATTATAAACCAAGCGTATGAACCGTATGGATACCATGATCGTGTAAATAACGAGTATTACACTGTGTATACTATGATTTAATTAGATGTAGCCTATGTTATATCTCTACAGAGCATTGCACCCTACTGTATACCGTATGCTAAATTGAAACAAGACACTCTGCAGAGCATCGCACCACCACACACAGCACATGCTACCCTACAACGAGATCCTCAGCAGAGTATTGCACCACACCGAACACAGTACATGCCACCCTGTGTTGCAACAAGACCCTTCGCAGAGCACTGCACCACACTGCACATGCTAACTGTAACGACCCTCTGCAGAGCATTGCACTATACCCTATATAGTATGCTATATTGAAACCATCCCATCTGCAGAGCATTGCACTAACTGTATAAAGTTTGTTTGTAATGAGACCATCTGAGAATGTTGCACTATACTGTATATAGAATATATTATATTGTAACGTGACCATCTGCAGAGCATTGCACCATAGCTGTATATCATGTATACTATATTGTAACGAGACCATCTGCAGAGCATTGCACCATAGCTGTATATCATGTATACTATATTGTAACGAGACCATCTGCAGAGCATTGCACCATAACTATATATCATATATACTACACTGTAACGATACCATCCGCAGAGCATTGCACCATAACTATATATCATATATACTATATTGTAACGATTCCATCCGCAGAACATTGCACCATAACTGTATATCATGTATACTATATTGTAACGAGACCATCTGCAGAGCATTGCACCATAACTGTATACCATGTATACTATATTGTAACGAAACCATCTGCAGATCACTGCACTAACTATTATACAGTACATGTTATATTGTAACAGACCCTTGCAGAGCATTACACTGTACCATATACTGCAAGGGCACCATATACCCGGCAGAGCACCGCAGCACACAGCAAAAGTTATATTGAAACAACTCTTTGCAGAGCATTGCACCACACTGTATACAGCAAACGTTATATTGAAACAACCCTCCGCAGAGCATTGCACTATACTTTAGATTAACGATAGCAGACAAGCTGACAGGTCCACCTAACGAGCGGCCATGTAGAGAACTGGGCAGCTGCCGCAACCTGACCCAAGGGCATAGACAATTGTAGCTGTGCGGGTGGCGGGCGGTCCACATGTCGCCATGAGGCAGCTAGCGGGCTGCGCGAGATGCTGAGTTCGCGCCAACCCCAGCACCGATTTAACTCACCTACTTGCGGCTCCTTGACCCCACTACCGCTGCGGGCAGAGCCAGCCAGAACCATACCTGCCCTATATTACCTTATAATCAGAGTGAGACACAGCATCCCCAGATAAGACAGCCAGCGGAGCTGCCCGGAATGCCGCGCCTGCACCCCCCAATCCAGACTCATGATCAGCGAGGCCTCGGCACCATGAGCAGCAGCTCTGAAGATTTTTGCGGGAGATTCAAACACCAGACACAGGAAGCAGAGGCTTCCAGAAAAGACATGTGCTCTGCCCCTGTAGGAGAGGGGGGAATTATATACACACTCCCCCACCTGTTCCCAATAAGCCCCACCTGGAAATGCAGGGAGCGATAATTATTTCCGCCCCTTGCACAAATACAGCTCTGCGGGCTTTACACTTATTTGATCGAGCAGTGGCACGCTGGTTGGACACTTGCAGACACGCTTGGACTCTCGAGTGCCGACTCCCTTTCAATATCACATATATATATATATATATATATATATATATGTATTCTGTTTCCATGTAGAGAAATGCCGGGTGCTCGGTAAAAACGTCCAGAGGCCATAAGCAAAGCACAGGTTCATTGTAGACACAATGGCAAAAATGGTGACAAAATATTATCGAGGCATGCAGAGAGTAAGCTGACAGATGTCACACCTGTAATGGTTTTTGATCAGCACCCCTATGAAACAATTGCGGGGTGCTGATTGCTTACCATGGCAGCCAGATGTCTTCAAAATAGGTCCATGCCTGCCAAAGGGAGATCTGCTTGTACAGTCTGACTCAGGCTCTCTACTCTTACAGACAAAGGCACATGGGTCGCTGCTTCACAGATAGGTATGCTATTGTATGTATGAGGTAAGAGTATGTGAGATCTCTCTGCTCACAAGAGAGATCTCCTAGAGAGATGAAAATTAATATACATGAAGAGAACATAAACATAGAAGATGCAGCCCCGATGTCACAATGCACTTAGGGCTAGGGAAGTCTCCTAGTATACCAACCACTTAATTTACATATTAACAATTTCGGGCACAGCTGAGGAATGAAGCCACAGAATCAGAGTCACCCGCACAATAAGCCTGTACCAACAGGTTAGTAGGGGTGACTCTGATGTCACATTCCCTTTAATAAATAATAAAATATTCAACACAATAATACAACTATAGGCAGTGGATGCTGTAGGATATTTAGATTTCAAATGTTCATATTTACCTTAATGTGACTTAAAACAGTAAAAAATATATTAAAGTCAAGGGTACTCAGGGTACTCTGTACTTATCAGTTTCTGTATGCCATGAAGGAAGTTGTGTAGTTCTTTCCAGTCAGACTAGGGGCTCCCTGCTGACACCTCTTCCCCTCTTCAGGAACTGTCCAGAGTAGGAACAAATCCCTACAGCAAACCTCTCCTGCTCTGGAAACTTCCTGACACAGACAGAGGTGGCAGCAGAGAGCACCTTTGTTCGACTGGAAATAACTACGCAACCTCCTCCAGGGCATACAGCAGCTGATAAGTACAGGAAGTCTTGAGATTTTTTTTGATATGTTTGAAAAAAAAAATTCTACAGGATACCACTGTAATTTGTAATCATTTTTATGCAGACATGACATTAGTATGTGCGTATAGTAAAAACAAAATAACAGGATAAAATAGTTCATAGGGAAATCGTATCCTCACCTTTTCTCCTTTAATGTCTATACAATTCCTCATAACTGTTTCTTCTTCGTCAAAGGAAGAACTGCAGTGCAATCTATTCTCACATACTGTAACACACACCGAAAGATCAATGACGCCTTCTACTGGCTTTCCATAAATATAACTGAAAATAAAAGATATTAGTTACAGATGATGTCACTCTCGCACAGATTGTATAACTACTCTCCTCATGTTCAATCCAATTTAGAGATCTAGGCCCCATTAACTTATTGTACAGTGTTTTCCATCTATCACAGTAATAAGGCCCCACAGTGTATTAAAACCTGTGAATATTGGACACAAAAGGTCATAGGAAGGAGTACTGCAGCCCCTTTCTTCTCTTATTAAATGTGGTTAGAGAACACAAACTCCACCATACATAAATAGATGTGTGATCTACTGGTTGTGTTTTGTATACAGTATATACCATTTGTTGATAATCTGTAGTTTTCTTGGCGACCCATTTTTGTAGTCACATAGTCCACCATGACCTAGCGGCTATTTTCTTCCTGTTGTATCACAGTATTGTTTAGATTTACAGAATAGGTTCACAGCAATTCTTCATTGTGAGACAACTACACTAATCTTTTTTCTATTCACATCACATAGATCAGAACTGAGAAAATAATTTGACTATTTACTGTATAAAGAGCACCTCCATTCTGACCTTGTATATAAATTATCTGTTATATCTGTTATAAATGCTGATAACATTATTGGTCTTCTTACTTGCCACAAGCTTCAAGCTGAAAGGATTTATCTGTTGTGGATACTTCAGATGGAATATTGAGATTGAACTCAAACCTCTGTGACACTAAAGAGAACAGAAATGTCAGTCATTACAAACTCTAACAATCTGTCTTATATTCAATAGTCAATTTACAGCAAGAATTGGAAAAGATGCCAAAAACAAAGATGAATATTAGAACTAAGCAGAATAGCAGCTCCAGATTTGCAGTAGTGTCCTTAAAGGAGTTCTGTAGCCATAGACAACTTATCCCCCGTACAGGAGATTATGGGGGGTCCCAGCTTAGCGAATAAGTTGTGTGAGGCTACATTACTCCTTTAGCTTACAACAACATGATTTGGTGATACTCTACCATGAGACGTATGTACTGTGCTTGTCTACGTGTGGACACCAATGTCATTGTTATGTATATGAAGTCTGTTGAGTGTTTATATCATGATATTGGTTTCATGAGAAAATGAAATCCTAAATAAATTAGACATAAAGAAAGTGTGAACACCTCTGTTAGTGTCTCTTGGGTGATAGTCACAGTGGAAGGCATTATCTTTGAAGGCATTATCTTGTGATACATAGTAGTTAGCATTTCTTGTATTAATGAGGTTATTCACTTTGGACAGTGCTTAATTTTTAGAAATGTGAATTCAAATACGTAGATTGTCCTTCAGCTTTCCACCTTGGCCAAGAGGTGAGGATCCTGAACAGAGGACACCCTTCAGTACTTCAGAACTCTTTAATAGGGAATACAATCTCTAAAATGGACCAACTCTGTAAAGATGGGTTTACATTGCATTTACTCAATCCATCGTAGGTTTACATTGGCCTCCTGCCAAAAAAGTATACCAACATATACTGAAGTGTGGTAGGCCTCTGGGGTAGGGGTAATGTAGTCAGGGTGCTGCTTTAGTATATGAGGGGTTAAGGTTAACCCTATTGTTCGTGACGTCAGGCTGAGGGCTAGTATGCTGAGGTAATTCTCCGGCCTATCACCGCCCTTCCCAGTAACGATAGGTGTTTGAAAATAATGACTGAAGGTCCACAAGATAGTTGAACTTGAACTTGGATAAACTTTACTTAAAGACTTGCGGTACATCCAATGAACAGTAACAGTCTCATTCAAACAGTCTCCATACACTTCAGTGACTGACAGTTGTTGCAGACCTTGACTTGTGCTATGTCTCTGAATTTAGGGTTAATTGTGAAGATCCGTCTGGATTTAGGGGATAGATCAGGTCCGGTGATCTTGCAGAGTGCTTAGGGATTGATACACTCACGGTTTAGAAGAAATCAGCCGTCGCTGCAAGGCTCGGGCCTAAACTCACTGATGACAGCAGCGCAGATCCTTCCCTGTCAACAGCCCACGAGGAAAGAGAGGAGAAGAAGAGAGCTAACAATGGCCGCTGCTCCCTTATATGGGCAGGGGCCGGGCCGTTTTAATTGGTCCGAATATCTGTCACTCAGCGTTACAAGGAATGATGGGTGCAATACGTCATAGGGACCTCCAAAGGTCCTTAAGCAAAAACCATAGAGTTTATCTGATCATGTGACCCGCAGGTCCTGCTACGCTCCGTACAGGTAATTAACCAATTATATACATTTGTACATTTATACTTATATAAATCCTGAATAAACTGTTAGTTTAACTAATATCTAGATGAGAGGTGACAAGGGGCAGACTAGATAAGAAGGACCTCAACGTCCTAGGGACTCTGGCTATGGGGACCTCTATGCAGGTACCGTATAGGATGCGGTATTGGGACACCACAGTAGAGTACTGGCAATATTCAACAAGTGACTGCATTAAGGTCAATAAATTAAATGGGCCCATCGGCAGTATGCCACTTCAAACATCCTAAGGACTGAATAAATGCCATGTGCTGTGTAATATAATAAGAGGATGCTGGAGATGATGTAGGTGAGGATGTTAGAACACAGCAGTGTCCTGTATAGTTGTCCCTATACAGTGAAAACTATCAAAATGCTGGAAGCAGCAGACCTTCTCTTTTACTGTGTGTCCAAGCAATTGCCCATTGGTACTTGGTTCTAAACCTTGTCCCTATAATAATGTATCATTTCTGTTAAATCAAAGAAGCAACCTTCGTTAGTGTAAAACATCTTGACAGCTAAGATTTCCGTTGAGTTTTAGGCCTGTGCACTTTTCCTATATGGTGGTACAATCTCTGTATCGACCCATAGGCACTCAATGGGATCCAAATGGTACCATATTATCCTATAGAATTATTTTCCCATTATAGGGAATCTGCAGCATACAATGTACACTGCTCAAAAAAAATAAAGGGAATGCTAAGATAACACATCCTAGATCTGAATGAATGAACTAATCGTATGAAATACTTTCATCTTTACATAGTTGAATGTGCTGACAACAAAATCACACAATAATTAACAATGGAAATACAATTTATCAACCCATGGAGGTCTGGATATGGAGTCACACTCAAAATCAAAGTGGAAAACCACACTACAGGCTTATCCAACATTGATGTAATGTCCTTTAAACAAGTCAAAATGAGGCTCAGTAGTGTGTGTGGCCTCCACGTGCGCGTATGACCTCTCTACTGTTACGCCTAGCGCTCCGGGTCCCCGCTCCTCCCCGGAGCGCTCACGGCGTCTTTCTCCCTGCAGCTCCCCGGTCAGCGCTGACCGGGAGCGCTGCTCTGCCATGGCCGTTGGGGATGCGATTCGCACAGCGGGACGCGCCCGCTCGCGAATCGCATCCCAGGTCACTTACCCGTTCCCGTCTCCTGCAGTCATGTGCTGGCGCGCGCGGCTCCGCTCTCTAGGGCGCGCGCGCGCCAGCTCCCTGAGACTTAAAGGGCCAGTGCACCAATGATTGGTGCCTGGCCCAATTAGCTTAATTGGTTCCCACCTGTTCCCTGGCTATATCTAGTCTCCTCCCTTGCACTCCCTTGCCGGATCTTGTTGCCTTAGTGCCAGTGAAAGCGTTCCTTGTGTGTTCCTTGCCTGTGTTTCCAGACCTTCTGCCGTTGCCCCTGACTACGATCCTTGCTGCCTGCCCCGACCTTCTGCTACGTCCGACCTTGCTTCTGCCTACTCCCTTGTACCGCGCCTATCTTCAGCAGCCAGAGAGGTGAGCCGTTGCTAGTGGATACGACCTGGTCACTACCGCCGCAGCAAGACCATCCCGCTTTGCGGCGGGCTCTGGTGAAAACCAGTAGTGGCTTAGAACCGGTCCACTAGCACGGTCCACGCCAATCCCTCTCTGGCACAGAGGATCCACTACCTGCCAGCCGGCATCGTGACAGTAGATCCGGCCATGGATCCCGCTGAAGTTCCTCTGCCAGTTGTCGCCGACCTCCCTACATTGGTCGCCCGACAAGAGCACCAGCTGTCGTACTTGACCACCATGACACAGCAACTCCAGTCGCAGCTACAGCAGCTCCAGTCACAGCAACAGCAGCAACAGTCACAGCTACAGCAAGTTCAGTCTCAGCTACAGCAGCAACAACCATCTCCTCCGCCAGCTCCTGCACCCCTTCCGCAGCGACTGGCCACTCCTAGCCTCCGCCTGTCTTTGCCAGACAAATTTAATGGGGACTCTAAGTTTTGCCGTGGCTTCCTTTCGCAATGTTCTCTGCACTTGGAGATGATGTCGGACCTGTTTCCTACTGAAAGGTCTAAGGTGGCTTTCGTAGTCAGCCTTCTGTCTGGAAAAGCCCTGTCATGGGCCACACCGCTCTGGGACCGCAATGACCCCGTCACTGCCTCTGTTCACTCCTTCTTCTCGGAAATTCGAAGTGTCTTTGAGGAACCTGCCCGAGCCTCTTCTGCTGAGACTGCCCTGCTGAACCTGGTCCAGGGTAATTCCTCCGTTGGCGAGTACGCCATACAATTCCGTACTCTTGCTTCTGAACTATCCTGGAATAATGAGGCTCTCTGCGCGACCTTTAAAAAAGGCCTATCCAGCAACATTAAAGATGTTCTGGCCGCACGAGAGACTCCTGCTAGCCTGCATGAACTCATTCATCTAGCCACTCGCATTGACATGCGTTTTTCTGAGAGGCATCAAGAGCTCCGCCAGGAAAAAGACTTAGATCTCTGGCCACCTCTCCCACAGTCTCCACTGCAATCTGCGCCCAGGCCTCCCGCCGAGGAGGCCATGCAAGTGGATCGGTCTCGCCTGACCCTGGAAGAGAGGAATCGCCGTAAGGAAGAGAATCTTTGTCTGTACTGTGCCAGTACTGAACATTTTCTGGTGGATTGCCCAATCCGTCCTCCACGTCTGGGAAACGCACGCTCGCACTCAGCTCTCGTGGGTGTGGCGTCTCTTGATGCCAAGTCGGCTTCTCCACGTCTCACGGTACCTGTTCGGATTTCCACTTCAGCCAGCTCTCCCCTCTCAGCCGTGGCCTGCCTGGACTCTGGAGCTTCTGGGAATTTTATTCGGGACTCCTTTGTGAATAAATTCCATATTCCGGTGACCCGTCTTGTCAAGCCATTCCGCATTTCCGCGGTCAACGGAGCCAGGTTGGACTGTACCATACGTTTCCGCACGGAGCCCCTTCTTATGAGCATCGGATCTCATCACGAGAGGATTGAACTTTTGGTCCTCCCCAATTGCACCTCGGAGATTCTCCTTGGACTTCCCTGGCTTCAACTTCATTCCCCAACCCTGGATTGGTCCACTGGGGAGATCAAGAGTTGGGGGTCCTCTTGTTCCAAGAACTGTCTAAAACCGGTTCCCAGTAACCCTTGCCGTAACTCTGTGGTTCCTCCTGTATCCGGTCCCCCTAAGGTCATTAAGGACACTGCCTGCCACAGGAAATGCCCTTCCCCCCCTCCCAGTTCCATCAGGCAAGCTTCAGTGTCCCCTCATGGCCCTCGTCCTGGTGTCACACTGCCCCGTGCCAGGTCTCGCCCTCTGCCCTCTCTCCCCATTCCTACTCCTGCGGTTCTGCCTGCCGTTGAGGAATCCCTCCATCCTTTCCCGGTGTCCTCATCCCAGGGGAGGCAGTTACCCGATAAAGAGAAGGGGAGACCTAAGGGGGGGGGTACTGTTACGCCTAGCGCTCCGGGTCCCCGCTCCTCCCCGGAGCGCTCACGGCGTCTTTCTCCCTGCAGCTCCCCGGTCAGCGCTGACCGGGAGCGCTGCTCTGCCATGGCCGTTGGGGATGCGATTCGCACAGCGGGACGCGCCCGCTCGCGAATCGCATCCCAGGTCACTTACCCGTTCCCGTCTCCTGCAGTCATGTGCTGGCGCGCGCGGCTCCGCTCTCTAGGGCGCGCGCGCGCCAGCTCCCTGAGACTTAAAGGGCCAGTGCACCAATGATTGGTGCCTGGCCCAATTAGCTTAATTGGTTCCCACCTGTTCCCTGGCTATATCTAGTCTCCTCCCTTGCACTCCCTTGCCGGATCTTGTTGCCTTAGTGCCAGTGAAAGCGTTCCTTGTGTGTTCCTTGCCTGTGTTTCCAGACCTTCTGCCGTTGCCCCTGACTACGATCCTTGCTGCCTGCCCCGACCTTCTGCTACGTCCGACCTTGCTTCTGCCTACTCCCTTGTACCGCGCCTATCTTCAGCAGCCAGAGAGGTGAGCCGTTGCTAGTGGATACGACCTGGTCACTACCGCCGCAGCAAGACCATCCCGCTTTGCGGCGGGCTCTGGTGAAAACCAGTAGTGGCTTAGAACCGGTCCACTAGCACGGTCCACGCCAATCCCTCTCTGGCACAGAGGATCCACTACCTGCCAGCCGGCATCGTGACATCTATAATGCCTGGGCATGCTCCTGATGAGGTTGGCATCCACCAACTCTTGGACAGTCTGTGGTGCAACGTGGCGTTGGTGGATGGAGTGAGACATGATGTCCCAGATGTGCTCAATAGGATTCAGGTCTGGGAAACGGGCGGGCCAGTCCATAGCATCAATGCCTTCCTCTTGCAGGAACTGCTGACACACTCCAGCCACATGAGGTCTAGCATTGTCTTGCATTAGGAGGAACCCAGGGCCAACAGCACCAGCATATGGTCTCACAAGGGGTCTGAGGATCTCATCTCGGTACCTAATGGCAGTCAGCCTACCTCTGGCAAGCACATGAAGGGCTGTGCGGCCCCCCAAAGAAATTCCACCCTACACCATTACTGACCCACCGCCAAACTGGTCATGCTGGAGGATGTTGCAGGCAGCAGAACGTTTTCCACGGTGTCTCCAGACTCTGTCACGTCTGTCACATGTGCTCAGTGTGAACCTGCTTTCTTCTGTGAAGAGCACAGGGCGCCAGTGGCAAATTTGCCAATCTTGGTGTTCTCTGGCAAATGCCAAATGTCCTGCACGGTGTTGGGATGAAACCCCCACCTGTGGACGTCGGGCCCTCATACCACCCTCATGGAGTCTGTTTCTGACTGTTTGAGTAGACACATGCACATTTGTGGCCTGCTGGAGGTCATTTTGCAGGGCTTTGGCAGTGCTCCTCCTGCTCCTCCTTGCACAAAGGCGGAGGTAGCGATCCTGCTGCTGGGTTATTGCCCTCCTACCTCCTCCACGTCTCCTGATGTACTGGCCTGTCTCCTGGTAGGGCCTCCATGCTCTAGACACTACATTGACAGACACAGCAAACCTTCTTGCCACAGCTCGCATTGATGTGCCATCCTGGATGAGCTGCACTACCTGAGCCACTTGTGTGGGTTGTAGACTCCGTCTCATGTTACCACTAGAGTGAAAGCACTGCCAGCATTCAAAAGTGACCAAAACATCAGCCAGGAAGCATAGGAACTGAGAAGTGGTCTGTAGTCACCACCTGCAGAACCACTCCTTTATTGGGGGGTGTCTTTCTAATTGCCTATCATTTCCACCTGTTGTCTGTTCCATTTGCACAACAGCATGTGAAGTTGATTGTCAATCAGTGTTGCTTCCTGAGTGGACAGTGTGATTTCACTGAAGTGTAATTGACTTGGAGTTATATTGTGTTGTTTAAAAAGTGTTCCCTTTAGTTTTCTTTTTTTTTTTTTTTTTTGAGCAGTGTAGCATGTCAAAGAATTTTCTCTTAAACATTTAAATGAAAAAATTTTACATTTTACACTTCATTTTTATTTTATTATAATTCAATAATTTAATACATTTTTACATTATCTTACCATATTCAGCAACGCTAAAGTATTTTACACAGCCGTCAGGAATGTTAATTTTGTAATCTCCAAGAGATAATTCTTCAGCCAGATGGAAGGTAAGATCTGCAAATCCTTGCTTTGTAGACACATCCAGCCATTGTGCTATGCGGTTTTTAAGTGGGTCCTGTAAAAAAAATTAAGGAATTTTTATAGCACTAAAGTCTACTTTAGTGTTGAATAGACAATAGGACCAGAGCAGACCAGACCACTGCAAAGAAAAGTATTCAGTTTACTCCAAGTGCCCTGGGAGATCAATTGTTTTCTCCCCTCCTTTTAAACATTACAGTAAGTGACTTTCTAGTGCACCCTCTGCTCTATCTGCAATAGGAGACCAATAGCTTTAGGCCAATCCCCAGCAGTCTGACAGCCAAAAATTGAAGAGGTCAAAAGGTCCTGCACAAAAAGAGATTGTATGTGTAATTACTGGTTCTGTCTGCACCTGTAGGGTTAATTCTGCATAGCTCTGTTGTTTATGTTAGTTACTGGGACAACACCCTGAGCTGCTTGGGTGTGGTTGGAGTTTCTTCCCATACTTCCCAGGATTCTCCTTTCACCTACACTCTCATATATAAGGAAGTCCCTTTCTCTTGTGCTTTGCTTGTGAAAGTTACCTGTTGACTGAGGCTAGCACTACTATATCTAAATTGTCTTTTTTGGATCTTTTGGCTTGGTTCTTGACATCTCTTCTGGTATTTGCATTGTTACTTTGCTATCTCCTGTTACCAACTTTGGCTAAGATTGATTTCATTTTGACTGTGTGTTTGTCTTTCACTATGTATTTCTGTTAGTTTGTGTGCCTCCAGCTGTTCACTGACTCCTACTGTTATGTAGTTTATCATTTTGACTCTGTCTGTCCCTGCACGTAGTAGGTAGGGAACGTCCTCATGGTTGTGGACCCGTTGTTTAGGACGGGTACAAAGTAGGCAGGGACAGAGGATGTGGGGAAGATTAGGGCTTTACTCATCCCTGCCCAAAGTGACATTTTTATGAGCCATATTACTTAATCTGTTTTGTTGTTATTCATGGACCCCATGATCTCTCTGGTTGGTCAGATGCTGAACCTAACTCAGTTGGACCAGGATTTAGCCGAGAAGGTACAGCAGCAAGCGTCGTCTCAATCCCAGTCTAGTATAAACCAGGACTTGGTTGAGTGGCCAGAACATCAGGAGCAGGTGATTCAGAGATTGTTGTCCAGAATCCTGGAGCTTGAATCATCACGCGCTACTGTTCCTACTTCTCCTCTTTCAGCTCCTTTGGAACCTCAGGTTAATCTTTATGAGCATTTTTCGAGGAACCGAAAAGTATTTAAAAATGTTTGTGAAAGTTGTAAATTGTACGTTAAGACTAGAGATGAGTGAACTTTTCAAAAATTCTATTCGGACAAATTTTCCGAAAAAGTTTGTTTCGATCCAAATTTTTTCGCGGTGAATCTATATTAAAACAGAGAGCCTCAATAGGGGTATAGAACACTTTGCTGTGTTCTAAAACACATATGGAGTGTGCTGGGGTAGTGAAATAATACTGTTATTCAGAGTAACATGCAGATTACCGGCATCGCTTTTAGAATCACTGTCGCACAGCAGCATAATGACAGAGCCTGGTGGTGGCATCAGTGTGAGGAGACCATATAGTGACTGAATGACACTGTGTGGAGGTGTTGGCAGCATGAGGATACCATATAGTGGCTGAATGGCACAGTGTGGAGGTGTTGGCAGCATGGGGACACCATATAGTGGCTGATTGACACAGCTTGGATGAGGCTGAAGCATGAGGACACCATGTAGTGGCTGAATGACACAGCGTGGAGGTGTTGGCAGCATGAGGAGACCATATAGTGGCTGAATGACACATCGTGGAGGTGTTGGCAGCATGAGTAGGCACTAGGCCTTCACAATCCCTAAGATTAAAAGATGAATTTAGAAATTTAAACCGAAGATTTTGCATAGCGGGTGCTACCTATGAGAAAATTTGAATTTCCCAGACCGAGGCCCAGCAGCGGTATCAGTAAACCATATATTGCCTGAATGACACAGCCTGGAGTTGGCTGATGCATGAGTACACACCAGGGCTTCAAAATCCCCCAGAAAAACACAACAATTTTAGAAATTTTTGAAGAAGATTTTGGATAGCGGGTGCTACCTATGAGAAAATTTGAAATTCCCAGACCCAGGCCCAGCAGCGGCATCAGTAAACCATATATTGCCTGAATGACACAGCCTGGAGTCGGCTGATGCATGAGTACACACCAGGGCTTCACAATCCCTAATAAAAAACACAAACATTTTTGAAATTTTTAAAGAAGACTTTGGATAGCGGGTGCTACCTGAGAAAATTTTAAATTCCCAGACCCAGGCCCAGCACGCCATCAGTAAACCATATATTGCCTGAATGACACAGCCTGGAGTTGGCTGATGCATGAGGAGACCACTGAAATGTCAGATTTTTTGAAATTTAAATCAAAGTTTGAGTGTCCCGGACCCCAGGGTGTGGGTACAAATCTAGCAAGCCCCCACAGGGCTCATGTGGCCGTGAGATGTAGGCGCAACGTCTCCATTGCCCTGACCGGCCATTGTTTCCAAGACTTTTCGCCAAGGCAAACCATGTGAAGAACAGCGTGCACCGCCGTGCCCTGCACACATGGTATGCTGAAGGGCCACTTAGACTTGTCCGGGAGTGGAGGCTTAGGACACAGTGGAGGATGTGGAGGTGGAGGCGGAGTCTCACACTGTCACAGGACAAACGGGCTGACAGAGTGGAGTAGGAAGCAGCATGAGTACACAAGAGGGGTTCACAACCCCTAAAATTAAAAGGTGAACTTTGAACTCTCTATTGAAGATGCAAGTTAGGTTGTGCTACCATACAAAAATGTAAGGCCCAAGCCCAAAAACATCAGTAAGCCAAGTAATTCCTGAAAGACACAGGCGCAGGCATCAGCAGTACACCCGAGGGTTTCATAACCCCTTTACATTGCAAGATCAATGTTGAAATTTGCATTAAGCATGTATTTAGCTACTGCTAAACATCCAAAAATTAAAGGACCAAGGCCAGAAGCATCAGTGAGGCAAGTAGTTCCTGAAAGAGACAAAGGATGAGCCAAGAGCCGGCATTCGCTGTACCCAAGAGGGTTTCATAACCCCTTACATTTAAAGATCAATGTTGAAATTTGCATTAAGCATGTATTTAGCTACTGCTTAACATCCAAAAATTAAAGGCCCAAGACCCGAAGCATCCGTGAGGTAAGTAGCTCCTGAAAGACACAGGATGAGTCAGGAGCAGGCGTTCACAGTACCCAAAAGGGTTTCATAACCTTAATTGATAACCCAAGAGGGTTTCATAACCATAATTGGGAAGTGTTAGTGTAGCAGCATGGTCAATCCACTGTGAGGCATCTGGCATTGGTGGCTGGAAATACTGGCTGATCCATCCCTGATTCATCTTGACAAACGTCAGTCTCTCCACATTTTTAGTGGACAGACGAGTTCGCCTTGGGGTGACTATGGCCCCGGCCACACTAAACACCCGCTCTGATGGCACACTACTAGCCGGGCAGGACAGCTTTTCCAGGGCAAACTCTGCTAGTTGCGGCCATGAATCAAGTTTGGCTGCCCAGAAGTCCAACGGATCTTCAATGTTTGTTGGCATGGCCATGTCAAGGTATGCCACCACCTGCTGGTTCAGGTCCTGCTCCATGTCTACCTGCTGCTGACGAGTTGCTTCACTATGCGGGTGAAGAAAGCTACTCATCAGCTACTGTAGATTCAGGCTGCTGCTGATGGAGCTGGTACTGCTCCTGCCACCCCTCCCCTCCCCAGCAGCCATGGCAGTGGAAGGTGAGTGCAGAGGGCCCCCCGAGTCAGACCTGCGAGTGGATGTACCATGTCGCCGATAGGCATCGGCCAACTGACTTCATAGGATCTCTCTGTAGTAGGTCAGTTTGTCTTCCCTCTCCGTAGGTGTAAAAAAGGCCCCCATTCTGGGATGGTAGCGAGGGTCCAATAAGGTGGAGAGCCAGAAGTCATCCCGTTGACAAATTTTGACAATTTGGGGGTCACTACGCAAGCAACTGAGCATGCATCGTGCCATTTGCGCCAGTGACTTGGAGGGACTACCTGCCTCCATCTCCACTGCATACTGCCACGGTGTGTCTGGGTCGTTTGTCTCGCCTTCCTCATAACCCTCCATCTCCTCTGGCTGCTTCTCCTCCTCCTCTCCTGTCCAAAGACTAGAAACACCGGCCATCTCATCCAACCTAAACAGTGCTCCGCTCTGCCCCTCATCCTCATCCTCCAGTTCAGCCCCTACAGGGCTCATGTAGCCTTGAGATGTAGGCACAACGTCTCCATTGCCGTGACCAGCCATCGTTTCAATCATTTGTTGTAGGAAATGTAGGAGTGGAATTATGTCGTTCATGCTGTAATCCTGGCGACTTACAAATAATGTGGCTTCCTCAAAGTGCCTCAGCAAACGGCAGGTGTCTGAGCTGCCACTGGTTCACATTGAAGTTACACAGGGGAGCACTCCTATCTGCTTGGATCATCAAGAAATCGGTGATGGCTTTTCTTTGTTCATATAGTCTGTCCAACATATGGAGGGTGGAATTCCAACGTGTGGCAACGTCACAAATAAGAGTATGTTGTGGGATACCATTCTGACGTTGCAGCTCAAGGAGGGTGTGCTTTGCGGTGTATGAGTGGCTGAAGTGCATGCACAGTTTCCTTGCCATTCTCAGGATGTTTTGCAAATGGGGTGAAGACTTGAGAAAGTGCTTGACAACCAGATTCAACACGTGTGCCATGCAGGGCGCATGTTTCACACTTTCTTGTCGCAGCGCGGACACAATGTTCTTCATGTTGTTGGTCACCATGGTTCCCATTTCCAGATTTCGTGGAGTAAGCCATACTCTGAGTTCTTTACGAATGAACTTTAGCAGTTCCTCCCCTGTGTGACTCCGTTCGCCAAGGTAACCATGTGAACAACAGCTTGACCTCGCCGTGCCTTACACACATGGTACGATGAAGGGCCATCGAGATTTGTATGTGCAGTGGAGGCCGAGAACACAGTGGAGGATGATGAGGGGGAGTTGCACACTGTAACAGGACCAAATGCCTGAGAGTGAGAGCGTGGAGGAGGAAGCGGTGTGACCTGTCCAAGTTGCTGTTGTGGCTGTGCAGGAAACACATTTACCCAGTGGGCCGTAAAAGACAAGTATTGTCCCTGCCCGTAGTTACAGCGCCACACGTCGGCGCTGCCGTGCACTTTTGAACACACCGACAGGCTAAATGACTGGCCCATCTTCTCTTATACAAACTTATGCAGGGCTGGTACTGCCTTATTCGCAAAGAAATGACGGCTTGGGACTCTTCATCTCGACTCGGCACAAGCCATCAATTTTCTGAAAGGTGCAGAGTCCACCACTTGAAAAGGGAGGGACTGCAGCACCAGCAACTTGGACAGGAGCAAATTCAACTTCTGCGCCGTTTGATGAGTGTGCACATACTGTGTTGTCTCTTGGACATGGCTTCGCCGATGGATTGTTGGCGGAATAGCTGACTAAAAGCGGGAGAAGCAGGAGCGACAGAAGGAGGGTTTGACACACAGTTCACTTCGGGTGAGGTGGTGGAGCCTTGGCTGGATGAAAGAGGGAGCAGATGGCCACTGGGTGATGCAGCAGGCTGGACCACTACATCCGAGCCACAGTTCTCCCAGGCCACTTTATGGTGGTAAAGTATGTCTTGACGCAGGGCCGTGGTGCCGACATTGGGACCCTGGCCACGCTTCACCTTCTGCCAACATATCTTGCATGTGGCTACATGAACCTCCTCCGGATGTCTGATGAAGAACTGACACACCACCGAGTAGCTGATTTTCCCACCTACAGTCCGCACTAATTGACTGCTACTGGCGCCTTCTCCAGGAACCCCTGTTCCACTACCTCCCAGAAAGGTAGGCTGCCACAAAGCAGGTGGTCTCCCCGGGCACGTTTGGCTCCAGAATTTCCACTCCTGCCACCATGCTGACTGCCAACCTTGCTACTGCCTGCCTCGCTGGCTCAGCTGCTGCCACGACTGCAACCTGCAACTCTCTTCTCCTGATGATGATGAAGCCATTTCTGCACCCGGCTCCCAATTGCGATCGGCTTCATCATCACTGATGTCCTCTTCAGGTTCCCCAACAGTGTCTGCTTCAGGACCTTGAACCCTGGCAACACCGCCTCCCATGTCACTCTCCGCATCACTACTTGGCTGTCTAGCGGAGGAAGTGGCGCATGTCTCCTCCCCTTCTTGGCTGGGCAGTAGCTGCTGACTGTCCTCCACTACATCGTCCTTAGTGAATAGTGGAGCTGAACCCATGTCATAAGATACTTCTCTAGGAAAGGGAACAGCATAGGACAAAGGCAATGGGAGGACAGGGACTGCTCCCGGGCCATGCCAACTGAGGGTTGTGTCTGAGGAACCCACCGACTGTTGACTGGGGGTGTCAGATGTCACTTGTGATGAAGTTGATGAGCGTGTCAACCAATCGACGACGGCAGATGGGTTGCTGGTGGAGACACGACCGCTGGTTGATAACGGGAGCTCAGGCCTCTCACTGCGACTCCTGTTGCCACTTGCCCATAGTCTGCTGCCAACTCTGCCTGAAGTATTTAGGCCTCTGCCACTCCTGGCACTTCTCTGCCTGCCATACTTAGTGCGTATATGAGAGTATTACAATACTCTTCACTACTCTTTAAACAATATTTGTCTAGAACAGCAGCAGGTGATTTCTTTTGGCTGTCCTTTCACGGTAATTAAGCCCTTGACAGATTAACAGGTACAAAATGGTACATTACTTGGATGTACGTATGCATTATGCACTGATGAGGGCAGAAAAATGTGCTACAATGAGCAGAAAAACTCTGTAATTTTTGTAAAACACCAGCTGGTAAGTACTATTGTTTGGACTTTCATAGTATGTAGGCCCTTGACAGATCAACAGGTACAAAATGGTACACTACTTGGATGTACGTATGCGGTATGCACTGATGAGGACAGAACAGTGCGCAACAATACACAGAAAAAAATCTGTATTTTTGTAAAACACCAGCCAATGAGTACTAATGTTTGGACTTTCACAGTATGTAGGCCCTTGACAGATTAACAGGTATAAAATGGTAAACTACTTGGATGTACGTATGCAGTATGCACTGATGAGGGCAGAAAATGCGCTACAATGAGCCTAAAAACTCTGTAAATGTCTGTAAAACACCAGCCGGTGAGTACTATTGTTTGGACTTTCAAAGTGTCTAGGCCCTTGACAGATTATCAGGTACAAAATGGTATACTACTTGGATGTATGTATGTGGTATGCACGTATGAAGGCAGAAAATTGCGCAACAATGCGCAGAAAAAAATCTCTATTTTTTTAAAACACCAGCAGGTGATTTCTTTTGCCAGGAGGACTTTCCCTGTATCTAGACTTGTTACAAATACAAAATAGTAGACTGCTTTTATGTAGGCATGTGGTATGCACGTATGAGGGCAGACAAATGCACTACAGTGCGCTGAAAAAACGTATTTGTGAACAGCAGCAGGACACAACAGTGCAGCACCACAAAAAAAGAAAACAGGGATTAAACCCTGAATTGCACTCTGTCACAGAGTGTTAAGAATGGTGTGCACTGATTTTTTTATACAGTCTACACACAATTCTGAGCAGCAGATGATTTGTGGAGCAAAAAAAGCACAGAATTGCCCTGAAAAATAAGGTGATAAGATGGTTCATAAAGTTGAGGCAGCTTGTTGATATGTATGAGGCAACGAAAATCTATCTGCCCCTCTCTGATGCAATGCTCAAGAACGTGAATAAGAGGTTTATATATCGTAAGATCCTACTCAGTGAGAACAGCAAAGCACTGCACTCCTGTCTGTCCACAATGCTGCTGTGACTAGCAGTTGCCAGCAGTACGCTGTGGTATAAGAAATTCACACACATGCCGTCCGTCCTCTCTCTCATAGTGCATGGATGAAATGAGCAGCAGCAAGATGGCTGCCGATTATATAGGGCTGTGACATCACAGTTGTCAATGAATGCTGATAGGCTGCATCTCGCATGTGATTCAGGGTGATCCCGCCTACCTTCATTCCCGCCGTACTTTCCCACCCTCCCATAATCCCCTGCCCCATGTACTGACATGTGGATCCGCCATTTTAGGTCTCCTTTAGCCAGGAACACTGTAAAATGAAATTTAATGATGCGATTCATGCGATAGAATCACGGCGATATTCGCATTCATTGCAAATCGAATATTTCATGAAATTCGTAACAAATTCAGGTTCATCAGCTTCGGTTCGCTCATCTCTAGTTAAGACCTTACACTTCTTGTACTGAGGAACAGTAGGCATTATTATGTCCTTTTTGCAAGGGGGTCCCCAAGAGTATGTATTTTCTCTTGATTCTGACACCCCTGAGTTTACATAAGTAGATTCTTTGTTTGCTGGTTTGGGACTTTTGTATGCAGAACCTGACAGATCTGCGTATGCTGAGTCTCAGCTGCCCACGTTGAAACAGGGACGCAGATCTGTGGAAGAATACTGTGCGGAATTTAGAAAGTGGTATGTGGCCTCTAAATGGAACACTCCAGCTTTGATTTGCCAATTGAAATTGGGCTTGTCAGACTCTTTAACCCCTTAAGGACTCAGCCCATTTTGGCCTTAAGGACTCAAACAATTAAATTTTTACGCTTTCGTTCTTTCCTCCTCGCCTTCTAAAAATCATAACTCTTTTATATTTTCAACGCCAGACTAGTATGAGGGCTTGTTTTTTGCATGACCAGTTGTCCTTTGTAATGACATCACTCATTATATCATAAAATGTATGGTGCAACCAAAAAACACTATTTTTGTGGGGAAATTAAAAAGAAAAACGCAATTTTGCTAATTTTGAAAGGTTTCGTTTTCACGCCGTACAATTTACGGTAAAAATGACATATGTTCTTTATTCTTAGGGTCAATACGATTAAAATGATACCCATTATTACATACTTTTATATTATTGTTGTGCTTAAAAAAAATCACAAACTTTTAAACCAAATTAGTACGTTTATAATCCCTTTATTTTGATGACCTATAACTTTTTCAGGGGTGTGGGGGCTCATTTTTTGCGCCATGATCTGTACTTTTTTACACCACATTTGCATATAAAAAACTTTTTAATACAATTTTTTTTAATAAAATGTATAAAAAAAAGTAGCAATTTTGGACTTTTTTTTTTTAAAGTTCACGCCGTTCACCGTACGGGATCATTAACATTTTATTTTAATATTTCTGGCATTTACGCATGCGGCGATACAAAATATGTCTATTAAATAAATTTTTATGCTTTTTGGGGGTAAAAAAGGAAAAAACGGACGTTTTACTTTTTTATTGGGGGAGGGGATTTTTCACTTTTTTTTACTTTTAATTTAAATTTTTTTTTATTTTTTTTTTACACTTGAATTGTCCCCATAGGGGACTATTCATAGCAATACCATGATTGCTAATACTGATCTGTTCTATGTATAGGACATAGAACAGATCAGTGTTATCGGTTATCTTCTGCTCTGGTCTGCTCGATCTCAGACCAAAGCAGAAGACGCCGGGAGCTGGACAGAGGCAGGTGAGGGGACCTCCGAGCTGCGTTCTGAACTATCGGATCCCCGCAGCAGCGCTGCGGTCGGTCAGATCATTCATTGAAATCGCGTACTGCCGTAGATGCCGGGATCTGTATTGATCCCGTCATCTGAGGGGTTAATGTCGGCCATTGCCGGTGGGTCCCTGGCTGCGATCAGCAGCTGGGATCAGCCGCGCATGACCCGGGCATCGCTCCGATGCCCGCGGTTATGTACAGGACGTAAATGTACGTCCTGGTGCGTTAAGTACCACCGCACCAGGACGTACATTTACGTCCGAGTCCTTAAGGGGTTAAAGGACATGTTGGTTACGTATCCTCCTCCAGATACCCTGGACCAAGCTATGACCTTAGCTGTACGGTTAGATAGATGTCTGCGTGAACGCAGATAGGAGTGTTCTTTTATCTCAACTTCAACAACCTGTACCCGATGTGGAACCAATGCAGATTGATTCCATCTGGACTCCTGAACAGTGCAGGAGATATCGTCTTCTTAATGGTCAATGCTTTTACTGTGGAGAGAATACTCACTTCATAAACTCCTTCATCAAGCGTCCGAGTCCAAGTGTTCATCAAGGATGCCACTTGGATGCACAGTTATGTCTGGCTAAACAAAAAACTGTGTCTGGGAGGCATTGGTAGGTATAGTATACAAACTAGTTCTACATCTAGTGTTAAAAAGCCAGTTAAAAGTGTTCATATGGGATCTAAGTCTAAGGGAAGTGATGATGATTGTGATCTGGATGACACCAATGAGTGGTGACATATTGAGGAGGAGGACACTATTTAGGAGATTGATGGTCCATCCGTGTCTAAACCAGTACTTTTACTGGTTACTTTTTGTTTTTTGTTTTTTGCTTAGGGTAGCACCTATCAACCTCCAAATGTGAACCTTCCTACCACTTAGACGGCACCTATCTTTACTGTGGGGCAACTATCAACATACTGGGACACCTAGGTTCTATACAATCGGGGCAACTAAAAGGGAAAATTCCTAATTACCTTATGGTAATGGAGCACCTATCTGCCTGTAGTCACTAGGTGTACCTGCACTGCAATTTTCTGCAGACCATGAGGAACAGTTCTTCTTTACCACTATATGGTACTTTATGGAGAATTTTCGGTCTTTGTACAATATGTACATCTTAATAAGAGTTATTATTATAATTACAGTTATTATTCCAGAATTATTATTCTGGTATAATAATGTTTGTCCCTTGTATACTGGTATTATTTAGCTGTAGAACTATTAATTAGAGGCACATGATAATGTCACACAATGAAAATGTTCTTATATTGTCTTGTCCCTGGTCTTGTCTGGTAATTAATCTCAACTGTAGTGAAATAAATCGGTAAAAAATGAAAGCTTAGGCAGGGCTAATAAATCTATGCAAATAAATGCATTAATGCGTAATACAACAAGTCATCAGTTCCAGGAGAAAATGTGTTATACTTACTATTATTTCAACCAAATGATGCTGAAAAAAAAAACATATATTAAATGGTATGAATACATAATAGGTTATGAATAGTGAGTATTGAGGTATATATTATAAAGTAAAATCTACAGTGAAGCCCATGTAGTCTGATCCTGTAGTCATATGTTACTCTACCCCCTCTTCTTATCAACCTACAGGCTATAGAAGAAGGAACATTTATTTATATGTCAATTATATACATGGGCAAAAACCAGTGGTTGAAGGATCAAATCAATTTATTTACTCATAGATTAACTAAAAGTTAATCCAAAAAATTTATATTTCCCACACCACTAACAAAATGTGTTACTTTATTTATTTGTTGCACACACATTGTTATTTAAAATATTGTATGTGCCACTCTATTTGAATCATGTAGTAACAGTCATTAAGGCCAACTGGCCCCATTGTGTGGATGGCCGTAGTTCTAACTAGATAGCGTCTGCAGTCTGCTCTGTTAGACAGCAGACTGCAGACATCATTATAAAAACATTACTCTCCGGTCCCCCTCGACAGTTTCACCACGTCCGTGGCTTTATCAAGATGCTGCGGTCCCACAAGATAGGGCCAGTTGGCCTTAATGACTGTTTCTACATGATTCAAATAGAGTGGCACATACAGGGGGAGATTTATCAAAACCTGTCCAGAGGAAAAGTTGCCCATAGCAACCAATCAGATTGCATCTTTCATTTTTCAGAGACCTTTTCAAAAATGAAAGAAGCGATCTGATTACTTGCTATGGGCAACTCAGCAACTTTTCCTCTGGGCAGGTTTTGATAAATTTCCCCCACAATATTTTAAATAACAATGTGTGTGCAATAAAGCGATAAAGAAACAGATTTTATTAGTGGTGTGGGAAATAGGGATTTTTGGGATTAACTTTTAGTTAATCTATGAGTATCTAAGTATACATAGTAACATAGTAGCATAGTTACATAGTTCATAACATAGTAACATAGTTCACAAGGTTGATAAAACACCAGAGTCCATCAAGTTCAACCTACTGAGTTGATCCAGAGGAAGGCAAAAAACCCTCATACTAGAGATAAACATTTATTCCAGACTTCACATATGGCAGTTAGAATAAATCCCTGGATCAACGTTCTGTCCATATAGATCTAATATACATAACCACCAATGTTATTACTCTCCAAAAATGCATCCAGACCCCTTTTGAATTCTTTTACAGAGTTCCCCATGATCACCTCCTCTGGGAGAGAGTTCCACAGTCTCACTGCTTTTACACTAAAGAACTCCCGTCTGTGCTGGTGTAGAAACCTTCTTTCCTCTAGATGTAGAGGATGCCCCCTTGTTATGGATACAGTCCTGGGTATAGATAGATCATGGGAAAAATCTCTGTACTGTCTCCTGCTATATTTATACATAGTTATTAGGTCTCCCCTAAGCCTTCTTTTTTCAAAACTAAAAATAGTCCCAGCCCGGATTTTTCTTCCCCATGTGCATAACCTTACATTTATCAGTGTTGAACCTCATCTGCCACTTCCCAGCCCAAACCTCCAGTATAATCTGCAAAGATTGCTACTTTACCATTCAACCCCTCTTCAAGGTCATTAATGAATACATTATCCCCTTAAGGACGCCGTCCACCCCCGTTTTAAAGTCCTCAAGGACTGAGGGTGTATGGATACGCCCGTGGGAATTCCGGTGTGTGTGTCCCCCCCCCCCCCCGCTCTCCTGGCGGGGATCGGACCAGGGTGACTGCTAATATCTATCAGCAGGCACCCCGTGCAAACCCCTGGGGGGGTCCCGACCAACGATTTGCGGCTTTTCCAGGTCAATCGGGTCTCTGGTGACCCAGAAAAAAAGGGTGAATGGGGCTGTCCGAGACAGCCCCATTCACCCTTACCCAGCAGGAGTGAGGTGGCACAGGTGCTGCCTCACGATCACGTGATTGATCGGTCGGAACGACCGATCAATCACGACCCTGCTGGGCGGCGATCGGGACGGCGAAGAAGGCGGAGATCAGCATCAGCGGGGGTCTCCTACCTTGCCCTGGTCCGGCGGGGTCCCCTCAGGATCGGTGGCGGCGACAGGAGCAGCAGGATCGGCGGCAGCAGCGGTGGCAGTCCCAGCAGAAGGTTCCAGCAGGAGGTGAGGCCTGATCACTTCCTGCTGTTGCTTAGCAACAAATCGCAGCATACACAGGCAAAGGGCCTGCTGGGAGTTGTAGTTTTGCAACAGCTGGAGTTCCAAATACAACTCACAGCATGCCCTTTGGTAGTCTGTGCATGCTGGGGGTTGCAGTTTTGCAACAGCTGGAGGCACTTTTTTCTGTGAAAAAGTGTGCAGCCAGCTGCTGCAAAACTACAACTCCCAGCATGCAGAGACTACCAAAGGGCATGCTGGGAGTTGTAGCAGTGTGCCTCCAGCTGTTGCAAAACTACAACTCCCAGCATGCCCTTCGACCGTCAATGCATGCTGATTGTTGCAGTTTTGGTTGTGGACAGACTGGACAGACATTGGTTGTGAAACTGAGTTTGTTAGCTAACTCAGTGTTTTGCAACCAGTGTGCCTCCAGGTGTTGCAAAAATACAACTCCAAGCATGCACTGAGAGACTGTACATGCTGGTAGTTCTAGTTTTGCAACAGCTGGAGGCACACTGGTTGCGAAACACTGAGTTAAGTAACAAACTCTGTGTTTTGCAACCAATGTGCCTCCATCTGTTGCATAATTACAACTCCCAGCATGTATGGTCTGTAAGTGCATGCTGGGAGTTGTAGTTTTGCAACAGCTGGAGCTTTGCCCCCCCCCCCTCCATGTGAATGTACAGGGTACATTCACACGGGCGGGTTTACAGCGAGTTCTGCTGCAAGTTTGAGATGCAGAAAATTTTCCGCCGCAGCTCAAACTCCCAGCGAGAAACTAATTGTAAACCTGCGCCCGTGTGAATGTATCCTAAAAACACTACACTAACACATAATAAAGGGTAAAACACTACATATACACATACCCCTAGTATACACATACACATACCCCCCCCCCCACTCCAATAAAAAATAAAAAAAAACGCATTGTATGACAGTGTTTCCAAAACGGAGCCTCCAGCTGTGGAGAAACAACAACTCACAGTATTGCCGACAGCCACTGACTGTCAAGGCATGCTGGGAGTTTTGCAACAGCTGGAGACACCCTGTTTGGGAAACACTGGCGTAGGGTTTTTTTTGTGGCGGATTCAAATATCCTATTTAGTCCTCAAATGCGCATGGCGCTCTCTCACTTCGGAGCCCTGTCGTATTTCATGGGCTATTTCCGAACAAATTTAAAATTTGGGGGGCTTTTTCTCCTTTTACCCCTTATGAAAAGGAAAAGTTGGGGTCTACACCAGCATGTTTTTTACACTAACACGCTGGTGTTGCCCCATACTTTAAATTTTCACAAGTGGTAAAAGGAAAAAAAAGACCCCCAAAATGTGGTAGTAGTACAGAACTACCCCATATGTGGGCGTTAAGTTCTCTGCGAGCGCACAACATGGCTCAGAAGTGAGAGCGTGCCATGTACATTTGAGGTCTAAATTGGTGATTTGCACAGGGGTGGCTGATTTTACAGCGGTTCTGACATAAACGCAAAACAATACATACCTAGATGTGACCCCATTTTGGAAACTACACCCCTCATGTATTATAATAAGGGGTGCAGTGAGCATTTACACCTCACAGGTGTCTGACAGATTTTTGGAACAGTGGTCCGTGATGTTATTTTTCATTTGCACAGCCCACTGTTCCAAAGATCTGTCAAACGCCAGTGGGGTGTAAATACTCACTGCACCCCTTATTAAATTCTGTGTAGTTTCACAGTGGTGTAGTTTCCAAAATAGGGTCACATGTGGGGGGTCCACTGTTCTGACACCAAGGGGGGCTTTGTAAACGCACATGGCCCCTGACTTCCATTCAAAAAAATTATCTCACCATAAGCTCAATGGCGCTCCTTCTCTTCTGAGCATTGTAGTTCGCCCGCAGAACACTTTACATCCATATATGGGGTATTTCCATACCCTAAGAAATGGGGTTACAAATTTTGGGGGGCATTTTTTCCTATAACCCCTTGTAAAAATTAAAAAGTTGGGGGAAAACCAGCATTTTAGTGAAAAAAAAATTCATTTACACATCCAACTTTAACGAAAAGTCGTCAAACACCTGTGGGGTGTTAAGGCTCACTAGACCCCTTATTACGTGCCTTGATGGGTGTAGTTTCCAAAATGGTATACCTTGTGGGGTTTTCTGCTGTTCTCGCACCATAGGGGCTTCCTAAATCCCCCCAAAATCCCCCCAACAAAACATTTCAGCAAAATTCACTCTCCAAAATCCCATTGTTGCTCCTTCCCTTCTGAGCCCTCTACTGCGCCCGCCGAACACTTGACATATACATATGAGGTATTTCCTTAATCGAAAGAAATTGGGTAACACATTTTGGGGTCTTTTTTCCCTTTTACCCCTTGTAAAATTTGAAAAACTGGGTCTACAAGAACATGCAAGTGTAAAAAATGAAGATTTAGAATTTTCTCCTTTACCTTGCTGCTATTCCTGTGAAACACCTAAAGGGTTAATACACTTTCTGAATGTCATTTTGAATACTTGGAGGGGTGCAGTTTTTATAATGGGGTCATTTGTGGGGTATTTCTAATATGAGGACCTCTCAAATCCACTTCGAAACTGAACTGGTCCCTGAAAAATTCCGATTTTGAAAGTTTTGTGAAAAATTGGAAAATTGCTGCTGAATTTTTAAGCCCTCTGATGTCTTCCAAAAGTAAAAACATGTAATTTTTATGATGCCAACATAAAATAGACATATTGTATTTGGGAATCAATATATAATTTATTTGGAATATTCATTTTCTTTACAAGCAGAGAGTTTCAAAGTTAGAAAAATGCTAAATTTTCTAAATTGGGGGATTTTTCACCAAAAAGGAAGCAAGTAACAACGAAAATTTACCACTGTGTTAAAGTAGAATATGTCACGAAAAAACTATCTCGGAATCCAAACAATCGATAAAAGCATCCCAGAGTTATTAATGCTTAAAGTGACAGTGGTCAGAATTGCAAAAAAGGGCTCAGTCCTTAAAGGAGTAGTCCAGTGGTGACTCAGTGGTGAGCAACTTATCCCCTATCCTAAGGATAGGGGATAAGTTGCAGATCGCGGGGGGTCCGACCGCTGGGGCCCCCTGCGATCTCCTGTACGGAGCCCCGACAGCCCGCGGGAAGGGGGCGTGTCGACCTCCGCACGAGGCAGCGGCCGACACGCCCCCTCAATACAACTCTATGGCAGAGCCGAAGCTCTGCCTTCGGCAATCTCCGGCTCTGCCATTGAGATGTATTGAGGGGGCGTGTCGGCCGCCGCTTCGTGCGGGGGTCGACACCTGCTATCTGGGCAGAGAGCCGGGGCCCCGTACAGAGAGATCGGACCCCCCGCGATCTCAAACTTATCCCCTATCCTTAGGATAGGGGATACGTTTTTCACCACTGGACTACCCCTTTAAGGTGAAAAAGGGCTCAATCCTTAAGGGGTTGAATAGGACAGGTCCCAAGACTGACCCCTGTGGTTCCCACCAGTAACAGTCACCCAATCAGAATAAGTACCATTAATAACCACTCTCTGTTTCCTATCACTGAGCCAGTTACTTACCCACTTACACACATTCTCCCCCAGCCCGTTCCTTCTCATTTTATGCACCGACCTTTTATGTGGAACCGTATCAAATGCTTTGGAAAAATCCAGATATATGACATTCCCCCTGGACCAGTCTGGAGCTTACCTCCTCATAAAAGCTTATCAGGTTAGTTTGACAGGACCGATCCCTCATAAATACATACTGATATGGAGTCATACATTTATTTTCATCGAGATACTCCAAAATAGCATCTGTTAGAAAACACTCAAACATTTTACATACATCGGAGGTTAAACTATAGGTCTATAATCACCTTTTGACCCCCTTTAAAATATTGGCACCACATTTGCCATGTACCAGTCCTGAGGAACAGTAATTGTTACTATAGAGTCCCTGAATATTAAAAATAGGGGTCTGTCTTTTACATTACTTAATTCCTTAAGAACATGGGGGTGAATGCCATCTGGACCTGGTGATTTGTCTATTTTGATTTTTTGTATGCGGCACTGTACTTCTTCCTGGGTTAGATAGGTGACCTGTACTGGGAAGTTTATCTTATCTCGCTGTATTTCACCTGGCTGTTATGATTCGGCAGGCTGGAGGTGGATCCTCTGTGTCAGAGAGGGATTGGCGTGGACCGTACCGGTGTCCCGGTTCTAAGTTGCTACTGGTATTCACCAGAGCCCGCCGCAAAGCGGGATGGTCTTGCTGCGGCGGTAGCAACCAGCTCGTATCCACCGGTAACGGCTCAACCTCTCTGACTGCTGAGACAGGCGCGGTACAAAAGGACAAGGCAAGAGCAAGGTCGGACGTAGCAGAAGGTCAGAGCAGGCAGCAAGGGTCGTAGTCAGGGGCAACAGCAGAAGGTCTGCAACACAGGCTTGGGACATACACTAAACGCTTTCTCTGGCACAAGGCAACAAGATCCGGCAAGGAAGGGAAGGGGAAGTGAGGTTATATAGACAGGTGCACAGGTGGAAGCTAATCAGACTGGTTGGGCCAGGCACCAATCATTGGTGCACTGACCCTTTAAATGTTAGAGAGCTGGCGCGCGGGCCCTAGAGAGCGGAGCCGCGTGCACCAGAACGTGATAGCCGGGGACCCTGACAGGTAAGTGGCTTGGGATGCGATTCGCGAGCGGGCGCGTCCTGCTATGCGAATCGCATCCCCGTCGTGAGTGTCAGTGCAGCGCTCCCGTCAGCGGGTCTGACCGGGGAGCTGCAGAGAGGAGAACGCCGTGAGCGCTCCGGGGAGGAGCAGGGACCCGGAGCGCTCGGCGTGACACAGGCATTTCATTTTCCTCGGTGAATGCAGTGGAGAAGAAGTTTTTTTTTATATGTTTGCTTTTTCCTGATCCCCGTTTATAATTTCTTCCTCATCATTTTTTAACCCCTTAACCCCTACAGGACCCATGACGTACAGTTACGTCATGGGGAATTCCGGTCCCCGCCGTGCGCCAGGCGGGGAACGGACCAGGGTGACTGCTGATATTGATCAGCAGGCACCCCGCGCAAATGCCCAGTGGGGTCATCAGACCCCCCCATGTCAGCAATCGAGGCAAATCGCACCGGCGATTTGCGCAATTCCGGGTCATACGGGTCTATGGTGACCTGTGAGCCGGAAAATAAGGGAGATCGGGGTTGTCCAAGACACCCACAATCCCCCTGAAGGGATAGGAGTGAGGTGGCAGGAGTGCCACCCCTCCTATCCCAGCTATTGGTCGTCAAGAAGCGACGACCAATAGCAGATCGGGGGCTGGGGGGTTAACTTTCGGTTTCCCCGTTCTATCTACCCACAATAGGCCGGGCAGAAAAGGGAAACCGAGGAAGACCGGCGCCAAAGTCCACTTACACATCCGTGGCGGCGGAGCAACCATCGGCAGAAGAGGACGGTGATGCGGCTCCCTGAATCCTACGGAAGCTGGTAAGTTGCCTAGCAACATCTGGAGTGTTACACTTTGAGACCACTATACAGTGGTCTCTAAACTGTAGCCCTGAAGATCTTGCAAAACTACAACTCCTAGCATGCCCACACAGCTGTTTGCTGTCTGGGTATGCTGGGATTTGTAGTTTTGCAACATCTGGAGGGCCACAGTTTGAAGATCACTGTATAGTGGTCTCAAACTGTAGCCCTCCAGATGTTGCAAAACTGCAAATACCAGCATGCCCAGACAGCAAGCAGCTGTGTGGGCATGCTGGGAGTTGTAGTTGCGTACCTCCAGCTGTTGCATAACTAAATCTCCCAGCATGCCTTTTGGCAATCAGTTCATGCTGGGAGTTGTATTTGTGCAACATCTGGAGGCACACTGGTTGGAAAATACTGAGTTAGGTAACAGAACCTAACTGAAGGTTTTCCAACCAGTGTGCCTCCAGCTGTTGCAAAAGTACAACTCCCAGCATGCACGGTCTGTCAGTACATGCTGGGAGTTGTAGTTTTGAAACAGCTGGAGGTTTGCATTCACACGGGCAGGTTTACAATAAATTTCTTGCTTGAAGTTTGAGCAGCCGCAAATTTTTTGCCGCAGCGCAAACTCCTAGCGGGAAACTTACCGTAACCCACCAGTGGGAATGTACCCTAAAAACACTACACTACACAACACTAAGACATAATAAAGGGTAAAACACTACATATACACCCCCTTACACTGCCCCCCCCCCCCCCCCAAAAAAAAAAAATATTGTACGGCAGTGTTTCCAAAACGGAGCCTCCAGCTGTTGGAAAACAACAACTCCCAGCATTTCCGGACAGCCACTGACTGTCCGGGCATCCTGGGAGTTTAGCAACAGGTGGAGGCACCCTGTTTGGGAATCACTGGTGTAGAATACCCCTATGTCGACCCCTATGCAATCCCTAATGTAGTCCTCAAATGTGCATGGCGCTCTCTCACTTCGGAGCCCTGTCGTATTTCAAGAAAACAGTTTAGGGCCACATATGGGGTATTTCCATACTCGGGAGAAATTGCACTACAAAAGTTGGGGGGCTTTTCTCCCTTTACCCCTTATGAAAAGGAAAAGTTGGGGCTACAACTAACATGCTGGTGTTGCCCCATACTTTTTATTTTCACTAAAAGAAAAAAAGACCCCCAAAATTTGTAACGCAATTTCTCCTGAGTACGGAAATACTCCATAAGTGGCCGTAAAATGCTCTGCGGATGCACAACAAGGCTCAGGAGTGAGAGCGCACTATGTACATTTGAGGCCTAAGTTGGTGATTTGCACAGTGGTGGCTGATTTTACAGCGGTTCTGACATAAACACAAAACAATAAATACGCACATGTGACCCCATTTTGGAAACTACACCCCTCACCGAATTTAACAAGGTGGATAGTGAGCCTTAACACCCCACAGGTGTTTGACAAATTTTTGTTAAAGTTGGATGGGAAAATGAAAAAAAAATCGTTTTTCACTAAAATGCTGGTGTTACCCTACATTTTTCATTTTCACAAGGGAAAAGAGGAAAAAAAGCCCCCCAAAATTTGTAACCCCATTTCTTCTGAGTAAGAACATACCCCATATATGGATGTAAAGTGCTCTGCTGGCGCACTACAATGCTCAAAAGAGAAGGAGCGACATTGGGCTTTTGAAGAGAAAATTTGTCCGGAATTGAAGGCCACGTGTGTTTACAAAGCCCCCATTTTACCATAACAATGGATCCCCAAACATGTGACCCCATTTTGGAAACTACGCCCTCATGTAATGTAATAAGGGGTACAGTGAGCATTTACGCTCCACAGGTGTCTGACAGATTTTTGGAACAGTGGTCCGTGAAAATGAAAAATGTAATTTTTAATTTGCATAGCACACTGTTTCAAAGATCTGTCAAACGCCAAATACTCACTCCACTCCTTATTCAATTCTGTGAGGGGTTTAGTTTCTAAAATGGGGTCACATGTGGGGAGGTCCACTATTTTGGCACCACGGGGGCTTTGTAAACGCACATGGCCCCTGACTTCCATTCCAAACAAATCCACTCTCCAAAAGTTCAATGGCGCTCCTTCTCTTCTGAGCATTGTAGTTTGCCAGCAGAGCACTTGACGTCCACACATTGGGGTATTTTCATACTCAGAAAAAATGGGGTTACAAATTTTGGGGGTCATTTTCTCCTATTACCCCTTGTAAAAATGTAAAATTTGGGGAAAAACCAGCATTTTAGTGAAATTTTTTTTTTCATTTACACATCCAACTTTAACAAAAAGTCATGAAACACCTGTGAGGTGTTAAGGCTCACTGTACCCCTTGTTACGTTCCTTGAGGGGTGTAGTTTCCAAAATAGTATGCCATGTTTTTTTTTTTTTTTTTTTTTGCTGTGCTGGCACCATAGGGGCTTCATAAATGCGACATTCCCACGAAAAACAAATTCAGCAAAATTTGCTTTCCAAAAGCCAAATGTGACTCCTTCTCTTCTGAGCATTGTAGTTCGCATGCAGGTCATTTTACGTCCTAAAATGGGGTATTTCCATACTCAGAAGAGATGGAATTACAAATTTTGGGGGTCATTTTTTCCCGTTACCTTTTGTAAAAATTTTAAATTTGGGAAAAAAAATGCACTTTAGAGAAAAGTTTTTATTTTCATTTACACATCCGACTTTAACGAAAAGTTGTCAAACACCTGTGGGGTGTTAAGGCTCATTGTCCCCTTGCTGCGTGCCTTGAGGGGTGTAGTTTCCAAAATGGCATGCCATGTTGGTTTTTTTCTGCTGTTCTGGCACCATAGGGGCTTCCCAAATGTGACATGCCCCCCCAAAAACCATTTCAGCAAAATTCACTCTCCCAAATCCCATTGTCGGTCCTTCCCTTCTAAGCCCTCTACTGCGCCCACCGAACACTTGACATACACATATGAGGTATTTCCTTACTCCAGAGAAATTGGGTTACACATTTTGGGGGGCTTTTTCTCCTTTTACCCCTTGCAAAAATTCAAAAGCTGGGTCTACAAGAACATGTGAGTGTAAAAAGTGAAGATTTTGAATTTTCTCCCTCACTTTGCTGCTATTCCTGTGAAGCACCTAAAGGGTTAAAACACTTTCTGAATGTCATTTTGAATACTTTAAGGGGTGCAGTGTTTATAATGGGTCATTTGTGCAGTATTTCTAATATGAAGGTCCTTCAAATCGACTTCAAAACTGAACTGGTCTCTAAAGAATTCCGATTTTGAAAATTTTGTGAACAATTGGAAAATTGCTGCTGAACTTTGAAGCCCTCTGATGTCTTCCAAAAGTAAAAACATGTCTACTTTATGATGCAAACATAAATAGACCTATTGTATCTGTGAATCAATATATGATTTATTTGGGATGTCCATTTTCCTTATCAGCAGAGAGCTTCAAAGTTAGAAAAATGCTAAATTTAAAATAATTTTCATAAAATTTTGGAATTTTTCACCAAGAAATGATGCAAGTATCGACGAAAATTTACCACTAACATAAAGTAGAATATGTCACGAAAAAACAATATTGGAATCAGAAGGAAAGGTAAGAGCATCCCAGAGTTATTAATGCTTAAAGTGACACTGGTCAGATGTGCAAAAAATGGCCGGGTCCTACAGTGAAAATTGGCTGGGTCCTCCCTGGCTCCCTGGTACTTAAGGACCAAGTGCGAACCTGTACGCCCGTGGGAATTCCGGTCCCCACTGCTCGCCCAGCGGGGACCGCATCGGGATGCCTTCTGAAATTGTTGAGAAGGCACCCCATGCAAACCCCTGGGGGGGTTCTGAGACCCCCCATGTCGGCAATCGTGATCAATTCAGATTAGCGGTTTGTGGAGATTCCGGGTCAATTGGATCCCAGGTGACCAGGAAAAAGAAGGTGATAGGTGCTGTCTGACACAGCACCTATCACCCTATAGCAGCAGGTGTGAAGTGGCGCTTGTGCAACCTCACGATCGTCCTGATTCGTCGGCCGTTACCGTGGGGATGTCCTAACGGCACCCGCTCCGCCCCTACTCCGGAGGGTGAGAGCAGGTGCTGGGAGTGCTTACCTGGACTGGGAGCCTCTGATCCCCAACATCGGCGGTGGGATCGGGGACCCCTGGGCGGAGACAGTGGCAGCGGTGGCAGGAGTATCTGGCATGTGGGCAGCAGCAGGAGATAAAGCTGCCTCCCTGCTGTTGCTTAGCAGCAACTCCCAGCATGCACAAAAGGGCATTCTGGGAGTTGTAGTTATGCAACAGCATAAGGCATTCCTACAACTCCCAGCCTGCCCTTTGGTAATTTGTGCATGCTGGGGGTTGTAGTTATGCAACAGCTGGAGGCAAAAAAATTTCTATGAAAAAGTGTGCCTCAAGCAATTGCATAACTACAACCCCCAGCATGCACAAACTATCAAAGGGCATGCTGGGAGTTATAGTAGTGTGCCTGCAGCTGTTGCAAACTACAACTCCCAGCATGCACTGATAGACTGTACATGCTGAGAGTTGTAGTTTTGCAACAGCTGGAGGCACACTGGTTGCGAAACACTGAGTTAAGTAACAAACTCTCAGTGTTTTGTAACCAATGTGCCTCCAACTGTTGCGTAACTACAACTCCCAGCATGTATGGTCTGTCAGTGCATGCTGGGAGTTGTAGTTTTGCAACATCTGAAGGTTTGCCCTCCCCCCCCCCCCCATGTGAATGTACAGGGCACATTCACACAGGCGGGTTTATAGCGAGTTTTCTGCTGCAAGTTTGAGATGCGGCAAATTTTCTGCCACAACTCAAACTCCCAGCGGGAAACTCGCTGTAAACCCCCGTCCGTGTAAATGTACCCTTAAAACACTACACCACACTACACTACACCTACACCAAATAAAAAGTAAAACACTACATATGTACATACCCCTTACACAGTCCCCTGACGTAGGGTATTTTGGTGGCGGAAACAAATCCCCAATTTAGGCCTCAAATGCGCATAGCGCTCTCTCACTTTGGAGCCCTGTCGTATTTCAAGGCAACAGTTTAGTGCCACATATGGGGTATTTACGTACTCAGGAGAAATTGTGTTACAATTTTTTTTTCTCCTTTTACCCCTTATGAAAAGGTAAAGTTGAGGTCTACTCCAGCATGTTAGTGAAATTTTTTTTAATTTTTTACACTAACATGCTGGTGTTTCCTCATTCTTTTAATTTTCACAAGCGATAAAAGTAAAAAAAAAGACCCCCAAAATTTGTAACGCAATTTCTCCTGAGTACGGAAATACCCCATATGTGGACGCAAAGTGCTCTATGGCGCACAACATGGCTCAGAAGTGAGAGCGCACCATGTACATTTGAGGTCTAAATTGGTGATTTGAACAGGGGTGGCTTATTTTACAGCGGTTCTGACATAAACACAAAACAATAAATACCCACATGTGACCCCATTTTGGAAACTACACCCCTCACAGAACGTAATAAGGTGTATAGTGAGCCTTAATACCCCACAGGTGTTTGACAAATTTTTTCACTAAAATGCTGGTGTTACCCTACAGTTTTCATTTTCACAAGGGAAAATAGTAAAAAGGCCCCCCAATATTTGTAGCCCCATTTCTTCTCAGTATGGAAATACCCCATATGTGGGTGTAAAGTGCTCTGCGGGCAAACTGCAATGCTCAGAAGAGAAGGAGCGCCATTGGGCTTTTGGAGAGAGAATGTCTCCGAAATTGAAGGCCATGTGTGTTTACAAAGCCCCCATGGTGCCAGAACAGTGGACCCCCCCCCACATGTGACCCCATTTTAGAAACTACACCCCTCACAGAAGGTGATTAGGGGTGCAGTGAGCATTTACACCCCACAGGTGTCTGACAGACTTTTGGAACAGTGGTCCGTGAAAAGGAAAAATTAAATTTTTCATTTGCACAGCCCACTGTTCCAAAGATCTGTAAAACGCCAGTGGGTTGTAAATGCTCACTTTACCCCTTATTAAATTCTGTGAGGTGTGTAGTTTCCAAAATGGAGTCACATGTGGGGGAGTTCCACTGTTCTGGCACCACAGGGGGTTTTGTAAATGCACATGGCCCCCGACTTCTATTCCAACCAAATTCTCTCTCCAAAAGCTCAATGGCGCTCCTTCTCTTCTGAGAATTGTAGTTCGCCCACAGAGCACTTTACATTCACATATGGGGTATTTCCATACTCAGAAGAAATGGGGTTACAAATTTTGGGTGGCTTTTTCTCCTGTTACCCCTTGTGAAAATGAAAAATTTGGGGTAACACCAGCATTTTAGTGAAAAAATATCAAATTTTTAATTTTCATGTCCAACTTTAGTGGAAATTTGTCAAACACCTGTGGGTTGTTAAAGCTCACTGTACCCCTTGTTACATTCCTTGAGGGGTTTAGTTTCCAAAATAGTATGCCATGTGGTTTTTCTTTTTTGCTTTTCTGTCACCATAGGGGCTTCCTAAATGTGACATGCCCCCCCAAAAACCATTTCAGCTAAATTTGCTTTCCAAAAGCCAAATGTGACTCCTTCCATTCTGAGCATTGTAGTGCGCCCCCAGTGCACTTGACGTCCACACATGGGGTATTTCCATACTCAGAAGAAATGGGGTTACAAATTTTGGGGGCATTTTCTCCTATTACCCCTTGTAAAAATGTAAAATTTAGGGGAAAACCAGCATTTTTGTGAGAAAAAAATTATAATTTACACATCCAAATTAACCCCTTAAGGACCAATGCAAATAAACCTGTACGCCCCTGAAAGACCAGGCCTGTTTTTTCAAATCGGGGATGTCTGTCTTTATTAGAGAATAACTCTGGTAACGTTTTGCCAATCACGATAATTCTGACATTGTTTTTTTGTCACAAGTTGTCCTTCATGTACATAGTAAAAGTAAGCCGATATCATTTGTAGTTTTTTTTTTTACAATGCAAAAAATCATGAAATTTTTACAAAAAATTACGATTTTTTGCTATTTTAACACTAATTGGTTGCATATATTTATACATACTGACCAAATAGTTTATGAAACTTATACTTTCAGATGTCTACTTTATTTTGACGTCATTTTTTAGTTTTTAATTAACATTTTAAATTAGTTAGAAGCCTAACAATTTAACTTGAAATTTAGAAAATTTTGAAAATTTGAAAAGTACATCTTTTTTTATGTGCTATGCAAGGTTTGCAGAAATTAAAAGGTAGTAGAACATAGGAACAACCCCCCCAAATGACCCCATTTTAAAAACTAGACCCCTCAAGGTATTCGCTAGGGGGTACAGTGAGTATTTTAACACCATAGTTTTTTGGCAGGAATTATTACAAAGTCAGTGTTAAAATTCGAAAATTGCAATTTTTCACACATGCATCATTTGGGGGGCATATTTTTTGTACATCACTTCTGATATTGAAAGAAATGCACCCTATATTTTATTTAGCTGCTTGTCCCATGTTCGGAAATACCCCCGCTTTGGCCATATATGGTTCCTTGGCCGCGTGGTAGGACTCAGAAGGAGAGGAGCGCCATTTGGCTTTCAGGGCAGAACAGTACCCCCACCCCCACAAGTGACCCCATTTATATACCGCACCCCTACAAGTTATTGGCTGGACCAAGGACCTCTCTGATTGGTCCTTGGTCGGCTGGCAGTATAACGCCAGCCTGATGGATATATCCGCCATGTTGTGGGAATAAGCACCCGCTCATGGCGAATATATCCATTACTGCTGCGGCTGGGTAGCTCAGTGTGTCCGCTCATGACTGCTGGCGGAAAATCCGCCGCTATGAGTGGACGCACAAAGCTACCCAGCCGCAGCAGCGAGCTCATTACCGTGACTGCTGCATAATGTGTAGGATCACGTGGCGGACATCCGCAGCATATTACATGCTGCGAATGTCCGCCAATGCGATCCTACACATTATGCTTTTTTTTTATTAGATTCATTTAATAAATGTATTTTTAATATATATATATATATATATATATATATATATATAAAAAGGAGAAGACTGTAGCACTCCAATAAGATGAAAAGTGAATGTGGCTTTATTCCAATTCAAACATCAAGGCAACGTTTCAGCTGCACGCAGGCAGCCTTTGTCAAGCAGTTACATAGTGCACATGGTGCGGTATATATATGGTGGAAGGACATGACGTCACAGTTACATCACATCATTAGCATATCAAAACAAACAATCAATATATATTATATTACATCATAATCGTTGTATATCAGGCAGTGGTAAACCACAAGTGCATATTTAAGTGTACAGTGATAATATACGTAAAAAAATGTGAAAAAAACTCACAAAGTGAACCTACAGAGACGGGGTCACTGGGCGGGTCCTGCGTGATGTAACAGGAGAACATCGGGCGCTCCGTCCTGTGGCGGAGTGGCGCGCGATGTTCAATGCAGCAGAGGAATGCTTGGACCGCAACCGGAAGGTGGGGTTGGAACGCAACCGGAAATGGTGCGATCGCACCCATCGCATGGATGAAAAAGAACAGAGGAAACTGCAGTTCGGGCATGGGGGGATGTCGCGCACGCGCAGTGAATGGGTATCACATGCGCATGCTCAGAGAACCCGCTGTCTGGCAAAGAGCGAGGAGGTATGTCTGGCCATTATTGTTGAGGGCAGCTAGAAGGGCAAAATAAAAGAAAATAATAAAGAGGTGGCGGAGCAGCAGGGGTATGAATAGGGGTGCACCCCTATTCATACCCCTGCTGCTCCGCCACCTCTTTATTATTTTCTTTTATTTTGCCCTTCTAGCTGCCCTCAACAATAATGGCCAGACATACCTCCTCGCTCTTTGCCAGACAGCGGGTTCTCTGCGCATGCGCATGTGATACCCATTCACTGCGCGTGCGCGACATCCCCCCATGCCCGAACTGCAGTTTCCTCTGTTCTTTTTCATCCATGCGATGGGTGCGATCGCACCATTTCCGGTTGCGTTCCAACCCCACCTTCCGGTTGCGGTCCAAGCATTCCTCTGCTGCATTGAACATCGCGCGCCACTCCGCCACAGGACGGAGCGCCCGATGTTCTCCTGTTACATCACGCAGGACCCGCCCAGTGACCCCGTCTCTGTAGGTTCACTTTGTGAGTTTTTTTCACATTTTTTTATGTATATTATCACTGTACACTTAAATATGCACTTGTGGTTTACCACTGCCTGATATACAACGATTATGATGTAATATAATATATATTGATTGTTTGTTTTGATATGCTAATGATGTGATGTAACTGTGACGTCATGTCCTTCCACCATATATATACCGCACCATGTGCACTATGTAACTGCTTGACAAAGGCTGCCTGCGTGCAGCTGAAACGTTGCCTTGATGTTTGAATTGGAATAAAGCCACATTCACTTTTCATCTTATTTGAGTGCTACAGTCTTCTCCTTTTTACATTGTGAAGTGTCTCCCGTGACCTGGGATTCCGACCGTGTGCACCCACCTTCGACTTACATTCTACAGAGTGCTGCTCCCTATCCTTTGTTTTTTTATATATATATATATATATATATATATATATATATATATATATATATATTTTTACACTTTTATTACATTTTTATTTATTTTTACACTTTTATTTTATTTATTTATTTATTTTTACACTTTTTAATGCTTTGGAATACTTAGTATTCCAAAGCATTGCAGTTATATGCTGCCTGCCAGTTTTCACTAGCAGGAAGCATATATCACTAGCAGGCAATACCCAGGGCAGACCTGGGGGTCTTTGTAGGACCCCCGGCTGCCCAGGTATGCAGCAGCACCCCGCGATGCTCCGGGGTGCTGCAGGAGAGACAGAGGGAGCCCCCTCCCTCTGTCAGAACTCCTTACAGCGCGCGGTCACTTCTGACCGCGGCTGTAGGGGTTAAACTGTCAGGAGTGAAGTGAACTTCACTCCCGGCAGTGCGGCCACACACAGCACCCCGCGATCGCGCTGCGGGGTGCTGCAGGAGAGACAGAGGGAGCCCCCTCCCTCTGTCAGAACTCCTTACAGCGCGCGGTCACTTCTGACCGCGGCTGTAAGGGTTAAACTGCCTGGAGTGAAGAGAACTTTACTCCCGGCAGTGCGACAGGCCCCGGCCAGCCGCGTATTACACGCAGCACCCCGCGATCGCGATGCGTGGTGCTGCAGAGGAGACAGAGGGAGCCCCCTCCCTCTGTCATAACACTTACAGCCCGCGGTCACTTCCGACCGCGGCTGTAAGGGTTAAAACTGCCGGGACCGAAGTTTACTTCGGTCCTGGCAGTGCAGCAGGGTCCCGGCTGTGTGATACAGCTGAGTCCCTGCAGCGATCTCGTGGGTGCACTGGGCAGCACCCACGAGAAGAATGGACGAGTATAGACGTCCAGGTGCGGGAACGCCCGCCAACCTGGACGTCTATACTCGTCCATGGTCGTTATCGGGTTAAACAAAAAGTCGTCAAACACCTGTGGGATGTTAAGGCTAACTGTACCCCTTGTTACTTTCCTTGAGAGGTGTAGTTTCCAAAATAGTATGCCATGTTGGTGTGTTTTTTGCTTTTATGGCACCATAGGGGCTTCCTAATTGTGACATGCCCCCCAAAAACCATTTCAGAAAAACTGACTCTCCAAAATCCCATTGTCGCTCTTTCCCTTCTGAGCCCTCTAGTTCAACGACAGAGCACTTAACGTTCACAAATGAGGTATTTTCTTACTCAAGAGAAATTGGGTTACTCATTTTGGGGGCCTATTTCTCCTTTTACACCTTGTAAAAATGCAAAAACTGGGTCCACAAGAACATGTTAGTGTAAAAAATGGAGATAACAAACTTACTGAATCAGATCCGTCGATGACCAGCGTTTTTCTGTGTTCGATATTAATAAAATGGTTAACGAGGGCTTGTGGGGGAGTGTTTTTTTGTAATAATTTTTTTTTAAACCTGTTGTGTTTTTTTCTAACTTTACTTGACAGGATTAGTAGTGGAAGCTGTCTTAAAGACGAATTCCATTACTAAGCCGGGCTTAGCGTTAGCCACAAAAACAGCTAGCGCTAACCCCCAATTATTACCCCGGTACCCATGGCCACAGGGGTGCCGGGAAGAGCCGGTACCAACAGGCCGGAGCATCAAAAATGGCGCTCCTGGGCCTAGGCAGTAACAGGCCGGCGTTATTTAGGCTGGGGAGGGCCAGTAACAATGGTCCTCGCCCACCCTGGTAATGTCAGGCTGTTACTGTTTGGTTTGTATTTGGCTGAGAATAAAAATGGGGGGGACCCTATGCGTTTTTTTTTATATTTAATTTTTTTTTTAAACGCATAGGGTCCCCTATGCCAACCAAATACCAACCAAACAGCAACAGCCTGATGTTGCCAGGGTGGGCAAGGACCTTTGTTACTGGCCCTCCCCAGCCTAAATAACGCCAGCCTGTTACCGCCTAGGCCCAGGAGCGCCATTTTTGACGCTCCGGGCCTGTTGGTACCGGCTCTTCCCGGCACCCCTGTGGCGTTGGGTACCGGGGTAATAATTGGGGGTTAGCCCTAGCTGTTTTTGTGGATAACGCTAAGCCCGACTTAGTAATGGACTCCGTCTATAAGACAACTTCCACTACTAAGCCTGTCAAGTAAAGTAAGGTTTAAAAAAAATTTTATTGCAAAAAAACACTCCCCCACAAGCCCTCGTTAACCATTTTATTAAAATCAAACAAAGAAAAATGCTGGTCATCGAAGTAGTCCACAGGATACATGGATTTGAAATGAGAAGTAAGGACATGCTGGGAGTTGTAATTGTGTGGTGCAGGAGATGTGTGGGCAAGTGACAAGCTTGTCCCCTGCCCCAAGCTGCAGGACTACAACTCCCAGCATGCTCTTACAGTAAGGACATGCTGAGCATTATAGTCCTGCAGCTGGGGGCAGGGGACAAGCTTGTAATTCGCCTGCACTGCAAACTACAACTCCGAGCATGTCCTTACAGTAAGGGCATGCTGGGAGTTGTAGTCCTGCAAAGAGAGACACACAGAGAGACACACACACAAACACACACAGTCAGAGAGACACACAACACACTCACAGACAGACACACACACGGAGAGTCACAGTCACACACAGTCACACACACACACTGGGCTCCTCATACTGCCTCCCCACTACCCTCACTTAATAATGATGGGGACACTGATATACATCCCCCCCTTGTCTCCTGTCCCACGCCGCTCAGCTCCCGCTGCTACAAGACTACAACTCCCAGCGTGTCCTCACTGTAAGGGCATGCTGGGACTTGTAGTCTTGCAACAGTTAGCAGACAGACGTGAGTTGTGTGGCGCTGGCAGGTGAGAGGGGTGGGATGTAAATCACTGCAGTGTTCCTGTAGCGAAGTGAGGGTAGCGGGGAGAAAGTATGTCGGAGCCCGGGTGGCAGTAGCTTTTCCTGCTCCATGTTGGAGCTGGAGTAAATATAGTAAATTTTTACTGCCGTTGCGACATTTTATTACGCAGCTGCGACTGTCACAGTTAATAAATACCTGACTAAAGCAAATCCATTTAAAAAAATTTACTACGTAAGCAAGTTTGAATTTTCTTGCTTTTCTTGTTCTTCACCCAAATTGTCGCACGAAAACACACATAGTCGCAGTTGCGACAATTATAGCAAAGAAATCCTGACTAAACCCCTTGATAAATGTCCCCCATTGTATATGTGAATCAATATATAATTTATTTGGAATGTCTATTTTCCTTACAAGCAGAGAGCTTCAAAGTTATAAAAGTGCAAAATTTTATAATTTTTCATGAAATTTTGGGAATTTTTCACCAAGAAAGGATGCAAGCATCAACAAAAATTTACTACTATGTTAAAGTAGAATATGTCACGAAAAAACAGTCTCGGAATCAAATTCATAAGTAAAAGCATTCCACAGTCATTAACGCCTAAAGTGACAGTGGTCAGATGTGCAAAAAATGCTCTGGTCCTTAAGGTGAAAATGGGCTTGGTCCTTAAAGGGGTACTCCGGTGGTTAATCTTTTTTGGACTATATGGCATCTTCTTTGTAAGTTTTTTTTTTTTTTTGCAATATACATGTGTTATATGTTTTGGCAGCATGTATGTGTTTTTCTAACCTGTTTGTTGGGCAGGAAGTTCTGTAGTTCAGAGGGTTTTCTTTTACTGTTGTCCACAGTTCTGAGTCTGGACAAAATGTCACAGCTTTTTTTTTTTTTCTCTGTCTGCATGAGAAAATAAGCCACGCCCCCTCATCTCATCCAGCTGAGTACACAGCTCCTCACCTCCCCTCCCCCCTGCTCTGTATTCTAAGGACGCAGGTCTGCACAGGAGAAAGAACACAGAGAGGATAAGTGTTATCTGAAGGGGAGGATGAGAAGGTGCACGGGCTGGGGATGTATGGACTGCAGGGGAATACATCTCATACTGGGAATGATCTCTATATGTGAAGGGGGGTGGGGGGACTCCTGAATGACACATGCTGGGAGTGGTAGTCCCTGTGTGTGCTAGTGTTTACAAACCAGTGTGCCTCCAGCTGTTGCAAAACTACAACTCCCAACATGCCCTGACAGACTTTGGGCATGCTGGGAGTTGTAGATTTGCAACAGCTGGAGGCACACTGGTTGGGAAACACTGTTCTAGCCTATTCAGCATACACATCATGTTACACCAGTGTTTCCCAACCAGTGTGCCTCCAGCTGTTGCAAAACTACAACTCCTAGCATGCCCAAAGGCTGTCAGGGCATGCTGGGAGTTGTAGTTTTGCAAAACCTGGAGGCACCAGGGAAACACTGGTGTATGCCCTACAGAGGTGTGGTGAACTACAACCCCCAGGAGACTACAGAGGCAGCATGCTGGTGTTATACCACAGACTGAAGACTCCTGGTGTTATACCACAGACTGAATGACACATGCTGGGAGTTGTAGTCCCTTTTGTGTGTGTATGACAGTGTATCCCAACCAAGGCTGATTATATTAGTGTGCTGTGTATAAGGGGGCCGAGCCGGGAAAATAGTAGGGTGGGTAAAGGGCGGAATAAAAAAAAAAAAAAAGGAGCCGCCCCAAACCAGCAAGGCATGTGACATGCCGGGATTTGTAGTTTTCAGCACAGCAAGAAACAGGAAATAGAAGCAAAGATAGGAAAACAAAGTGGGGGATAAAAAGACAACAAAGAACGGAAATAGAGAAGGCTAAACAACAAGAATAGAAATGAAACAAAACAAATAGGGTAAGTCAAAAACGGAAAAACACGCTGCCCACCGGAGTACCCCTTTAAGGGGTTAAAGGGCCTACACTTTCATTTTTGACCTTTTTGCTATTTATATAGTTAAAGAACATTTTGGGGTTAGTTTTACTCTCTATGGCAATGAGTCTTTTTGTCTCTATTTTTGCGGCTTTTATCTGTTTCTTCTTACATATTTTACTTCTACACAGAATATTATTGACAAAGTTCCACATTTCCCATTATCCTTTACCAGGCTACAGCTGACATCTGTGCTGACATTGACAACTTAACCCACAGACCATCTGTCCTGCTGCAGAACTTGATTTAGGGGAGCAACCTGGGTAATTGTCCCAGGCACTCATCATCAAGGGGCCCCCTGAATAGCTATAGAACTGCAGGCACATTACTTCATTTTGCCAATATTTGCATAAAATAGTAACAAAAACACCACAACGTTGTGTAAATTGTGGCTGATAGCAGTAATGTACATGCAGACCTATAGCTGCACAAGCAGGCTTACTGTACCTGCAAGGACCTTCCAGATGATGGCATCACAGCACAATGCAGCTACAGTTTACACAGAGGAGGAGGTAATAGGGGAAAACATGGGGGGAATTGGGCTGTGGAAGGAAGGTGAGGAGACCTGCCGCTCCATTTCAATTTCTCCTGGGACTTATGAGCATTACTGAGCCCTGAACTAATAAACAGCCATCCCATAGAGAATGAATGGAGTATCAGGGGATCATGTGGGCTGGTGCTCCATTCACCTGGGATTCAAGGGACCTCTGTTTTCATGATCACTGGGGGTCCCAGTGGTCAGAAATGCCACCGATTAGATATGCACGGTGTCCCCAATCCATATTCGTACATATTGTTTCACACATAAATTAGAAAATATTTACTATATAACTTAAATTTGGACTCTATAATACGTTTGTGTTGTGGCTTAAAACAGCTGTCACGCCCCCTCCCATAGGCTTGCATTGAGGCGGCAGAGTGTGACGTCACACGGGGGCAGGGCCATGACGTCACAATGCTCCGGCCCTGTGATCACCAGTAATCAGACCCGGAGCGAACATGCTCCGGGGACTGGTTGTAATGGGGCTCTGCGTGCAAGATCACGGGGGTCCCCAGCGGCGGTACCCCCACGATCAGGCATCTTATCCCCTATCCTTTGGATAGGGGATAAGATGTCTTAGCGCCGTAGTACCTGTTTAAGTTAGATTTTGCTCTTTTATCCATTAGAGCAATATTTGCTTGCTAAATTAACATTGCATGGTGACCAATAGTGTTGAGCGCGAATATTCGCAATTTGAATATTTATCGCGAATTTCGCATATTTGCAAATATAGCTCTATATATTTGCAATTATGAATGTTCATAATTTTTTTTCCCACAGGACACATCACAGTTATCTCATCCCTCCCTGCTTCCAGCTTGTGGTCTAAAGAAGGCTCCTATACTATTTACTGTATTAGACTGGAGAGCGAAAATTTGCGAATATGAGAATATGCGAATATTCGTGAATATCCTCATATTCGCGGATATCGTCACTAAAATTAGATAGGTAGATAGCTGGTGACGATATTCGCGAATATGACATGACAATATTCAAAATGAAAATGTCATAGACCCATTATCACTTCTGTATAGACCAAGGATATTAGGAGATAGATACATAAATAGATAAATAATATAGATAGGTAGATAGTTATCCGCATACGCGCATTTGCGTATATACGCATACGTGCTACGAAAATAACCGCAAATACATCGAATATGCGAATTTCGCGAATATAGGACGAATATTCGTCAATGTATTTGCTAAATATCGCGAATTCGAATATGGCATATGCCACTCATCACTAGTGACCAACAAACAGCAAAAACATACATTCTTACCTGTTTATTTATAGGTTTAAAATCAGAGTTTATGGATATCAGGTGAAATTTCACTAAAGGAAAGTTAGAGAAACATCAATTATTACTTGACTCATAAGACAAGTCTTCTTATGTATATACACTGAATAGTATTTATGTTTATATTGTGATCCTCCTTTTTCCCAGAAAGAGGCATAGGATGACTGCAGACTCACTGGATGCAGGGTCAGACTGGCCAGGAGCAACCAGTCGGTAGTGCGGTCGGTCCTCGCATGTCTTAATGTCACGCCTACAGTTAAATGCATAATGCAGGCAGCCACAAAAGGTTGAGCATCTCCTTCTCTACACTTCAGCGAATGAGTGAAGAAGAGAGGCCACGCCAAAGGCCATGTGGGAGCCAGGAAAGTATGTTTAGTTTTTTTTCTTTAACTGTTTCTTTTTATTCGTGGCTGCAACTACAGATAGTGGGCTGCTATTACTACCTAAAAGGGCCTACTACTACCTAAAGGGGGCTGCTGCTATTACTATCTTAAGGGGGCTACTACTACTACCTAAAGGGGGCTGCTACTACTACCTTAAGGGGTTGCTACTGCTACTTAAAGGGGATACTACTACTACTACCTATAGGGAGACTGCAACTACTATTGCCTAAAGGGCCTGCTACTACCTAAAAGGGGCTACTACTACTACTATTTCTACTACAACTACCTAAAGGAAAGCTGCAACTACTACTACTAGAGATGAGTGAATCGAACTTGACGAACCCGAATTTATTACGAATTTCATGAAAAATTTGATTCGCAACAAATACGAATATCGACGCGATTTTAACACACTAATCGCTTTATTAAACTCTATTTTACAGCGTTCCAGGTTATTGGAGAGCTAAGATGGCGGATCCACATGTGAGCACATGGGGCAGGGGATTATGGGAGGGCAGGAAACAGTGGCGGGAATGAAGGTAGGTGGGCTGACCCTGAACCACATGTGAGATGCAGCTTATCAGTGTTCACTGACCCCTGTAATGTCACAGCCCCTATATAATCGGCGGCCATCTTGCCTCTCTTCATTTCATCTATACACTCAGATGGAGAGGACGGGACTGTGTGTGTGTGAATAGCTCATACCACAGCGTTACACTGCAACTGCTAGTCACATCAGCATTAGGGAAAGGCAGGAGTGCAGAGTGCTGTGCTGTTACTCTGAGAAGGATCATTGATAGCTAAACCTCCTATTCATGTTATTGAGCATTGCAGCAGAGAGGGGCAGATAGCTGTCAGCTGCCTCATACAGATCTCCAATCTGCCTGAACTTTCTAAAGCATCTTATCTCCTCCTTTTTCAGCCCAATTGAGTTCATTTTTATTTGCCCCACAAATCTTCTGCTGCTCAGAATTGTGTGACAGAGTGCAATTTAGGGTTTAATCCCTGGATTTTTTTTTTTTGTGGTGCTGCACTGTTGGGTCCTGCTGCTGTTCAGAAATAAGTCATATTAGTGTGGACTTTAGTGCCTTTTTACCATTTTTCACCTGTTACTCTGTCTCTGTGCTAAATTCAGTGTTATACCACACGTTATACACCTGCCGGTGTATTAAAGAAAAAGAAGTTTTTCCTGAGTAAAAATACGCTTTTTCAATGGCCTTATCATTGCAAAGGGCCTACATACAAGCAAATAGCGTATCATATACCACCTTTTTTTCTGTCTCTGTGCTAAATTAAGTGTTATACCAGACGTTAAACTCCTGCCGGTGTATTAAAGAAAAAAAAGGCTTTCCTGCGTAAAAATACGCTTAACAGTGGTCTTATCATTGCAAAGGGCCTAAATTCAAGCAAATAGCGTACCATATACCACCTTTTTTTCTGACTCTGTGCTAAATTCAGTGTTATACCACATGTTATACACCTACTGCTGTATTAAAGAAAAAATTTTTTCCTGAGTACAAATACGCTTATCAGTGGCCTTATCATTGCAAAGGGCCTAAATTCAAGCAAATAGCGTACCATATACTACCTTTTTTTCTGTTTCTGCGCTAAATTAAGTGTTATACCACACGTTATATACCTGCCGGTGTATTAAAGAAAAAAAAAGGTTTTCCTGCGTAAAAATACGCTTAACAGTGGCCTTATCATTGCAAAGGGCCTACATACAAGCAAATAGTGTACCATATACTACCTTTTTTTCTATCTCTGTGCTAAAGTCAGTGTTATACCACACGTTATACACCTGCCGGTGTATTAAAGAAAAAAAAGTTTTTCTTGAGTACAAATACACTTTTTCAGTGGCATTATCATTGCAAAGGGCCTACATACAAGCAAATAGCGTACTGTTTAGTACCTGTATTTCTGTTTTATACCACATGTTATACACCTGCCGGTGTATTAAAGAAAAAAAAAGTATTCATGCGTAAAAATAAGCTTTTTCAGTGGCCTTATCATTGCAAAGGGCCTAAATTTAAGCAAATAGTGTACCATATACCACCTTTTTTTCTGTCTCTGTGCTAAATTAAGTGTTATACCACACGTTATACACCTGCCAGTGTATTAAAGAAAAAAACAAAGGTTTTCCTGTGTACAAATACGCTTAACTGTGCGCTCATCATTACAAAGGGCATACATACAACCAAGTAGTGTACTCTTTAATACCTGTATTTCTGTCTCGGTGCTAAATTCAGTGCTATTCCACACATTAGTATACACTGGCTGGTGTATACAACAAAAAAATAGTTTTTTTCTGCGTATAAATACGCTTAACAGTGCGATCATCATTGCAAAGGGCATACATACAACAAAGGAGTGTACTATTTAGTAACTGTTATTCTGTCTAGGGCCTATATAATTTGAAAGGACAGCCGTAAGTAATCGCCTGCTGCTGTTCTATACCCTCATAAACGCACTAAGTATGTCAGGCAGGGAAGTACCAGGACGTGCGCAGAGAAGGGGCAGAGGCCTACATATGTCAGGCAGAGTTGGCAGCAGACTTGGGGCGAGTGGCAGCAGGAGTCGCAGCAATAGGCCTGAGCTCCCATTAACACCCAGCGGTCGTTTCGTCGACCCATCTCTCCTCGTCAATTGGTTTGCACACTCATCCCCATCCTCAGAAGCGACATCTGACAACCCCAGTCAAGAGTCGGTGGGTTCCTCAGACACAACCCTCAGTTGGCATGGCCCGGGAGCAGTCCACGTAATCCCATTGCCTTTGTCCTATGCTGTTCTCTCTCCCAAAGAAGGATCTCATGCTTTGGGTTCAGCTCCACTATTTAGGGAGGACGATGTAATAAAGGACCGTCAGCATCTAATGGGCAGCCAAGAATGTGAGGAGACATGCGTAGTGATGTGGTGAATGACGTGGGAGGCGGTGTTTCAATTGCTCAGGATCCTGAGGCAGACACTGTTGGGGAACACGAGGAGGACATCAGTGACGTGCACACATCTTTTGATGATGATGAAGCCGATCGCAATTGGGAGCCGGGTGCAGAAGCCGGGGCTTCATCATCATCAGGAGAAGAAATTTGCTCTTTGTCTATGAGGCAGCAAGGCGGTAGCACGGTTGGCAATCAGCGTAGTGGTGGCAGTAGTGGAAATTCAGGAGCCAAACGTGCCAGGGGGAGACCATCTGCTTCGCGGCAAGCTACCATTCAGGGAGGTAGTGGAACAGGGGTTCCTGGAGACGGCGCCAATAGCAGTGAAATAGTGCGAACTGCGGGTGGGAAAATCAGCTACTCTGCGGTGTGGTTGTTCTTCATAAAGAATCCGAAGGACCTTAGCATAGTCACATGCAAAATCTGTGGGCAGAAAGTGAAGCGTGGCCACGGTCCCAATTTAGGCACCACGGCACTGCGTCAACACATGATTCGCCACCATAAAGCCGCGTGGGATAACCGTGGCTCCGAGGTAGTGGTCCAGCCTGCTGCATCACCCAGTGGCCATCCGCTCCCTCCGTCATCCAGCCAAGGCTCCACCACCTCAGCCGAAGGGAGCATTGTGTCAAACCCTCCTTCTTGCACTCCTGCTTCCTCCACTCGTAGTCAGCCATTCCGCCAACAATCGATCGGAGAAGCCATGTCCAAGAGACAACAGTATGTGCCCACTCATCCAACGGCGCAGAAGTTGAATTTGCTCCTGTCCAAGTTGCTGGTGTTGCAGTCCCTCCCTTTCCAACTGGTGGACTCTGCAGCTTTCAGGGAATTAATGGCTTGTGCCGAGCAGAGGTGGAGAGTCCCAAGCCGTCATTTCTTTGTTAAGAAGGCAGTACCAGCTCTGCATAAGTTTGTACAAGAGAAGGTGGGCCAGTCCTTGAGCCTGTCGGTGTGTTCAAAAGTGTACGGCAGCGCCGACGTGTGGAGCTGTAACTACGGGCAGGGACAATACATGTCTTTTACGGCCCACTGGGTAAATGTTGTTCCTGCACAGCCACAACAGCAACTTGGACAGGTCCCACTGCTTCCTCCTCCACGCTCTCGCTCCCAGGCAGTTGGTCCTTTTACAGTGTGCACCTCCTCCTCCTCCATGTCCTCGGCCTCCACTGCACATCCAAATCTCGGTGGCCCTTCATCGTACCACGTGTGTAGGGCACAGCGGTGTCAAGCCGTCCTTCACATGGTTTGCCTTGGAGAACGGAGTCACACAGGGGAGGAACTGCAGAAGTTCATTTGGGAAGAAATCCGAGTATGGCTTACTCCACGAAATCTGGAAATGGGAACCATGGTGACCGACAATGGGAAGAACATTGTGGCCGCGCTGCGACAAGGAAGTGTGAACCATTCGCCCTGCATAGCACACGTGTTTAATCTGGTTGTCCAGAAGTTCATCAAGTCTTCACCCCATTTGCAAGACGTCCTAACAATGGCAAGGAAACTGTGCATGCACTTCAGCCACTCGTACACCGCCAAGCACACTTTGCTTGAGCTGCAGCGTCAGAACGGTATCCCACAACATAGTCTCATTCATGACGTTGCCACATGTTGGAATTCCACCCTCCATATGTTGGACAGACTATATGAACAAAGAAAAGCCATCACGCATTTTTTGATGATACAAGCAGATAGGAGTACTCCCCTGTGTAACTTCAATGTGAACGAGTGGCAGCTCATACGTGACATCTGCCCTTGCTGAGGCCTTTTGAGGAAGCCACATTTTTTGTTAGTCGCTCGAATTACGCCATGAACGACGTAATTCCACTCCTACATTTACTCCAAAAAATGATTGAAAACATGGCTGGTCACGGCAATGGAGATGTTGCGCCTACATCAGAAAGCTACATGAGTCCTGTGGGGGATGAACTGGAGGAGGATGATGAGGGGCAGAGCAGAGCACAGTTTACGGTGGATGAGATGGCCGGTGTTTCTGGTCATTGGACAGGAGAGGAGGAGCAGGAGCAGCCAGAGGAGCTGGAAGGTTATTACAAGGGAGGGGAGACAGAGGACCCAGACACACCGTGGCAGTATGCAGTGGAGATGGAGGCAGGTAGTCCCAGCGAGTCACTGTCACAAATGGCACGATGCAAGCTGAGTTGTTTGCGTAGTGACCCCCGAATTGTCAAAATTCGTCAGTGCGATGACTTCTGGATATCCACCTTATTAGACCCTCACTACCGGCCCAGAATGGGGGCCTTTTTTATACCCACTGAGAGGGAGGACAAACTGACCTACTTCAGGGAGCTTCTACGTAGTCGGTTGACCGAAGCCTATTGGCCACATGGTCCATCCACTCGCAGGTCTGGCTCGGGGGGCCCTCTGCGCTCACCTTCCACTGCCACGGCTGCTGGGGAGGGGAGGGGTGGCAGGAGCAGTACCGGCTCAATCAGCAGCAGCCTGAGTCTACAGTCGCTGATGAGTAGCTTCCTTCAGCCGCATAGTGAAGCTACTCATCAGCAGCAGGTGGACATGGAGCTGGACCTGAACCAGCAGGTGATGGCTTACCTCGACATGACTCTGCCAACAACCGTTGAAGATCCGCTGGACTTCTGGGCAGCCAAACTCGATTTATGGCCGCAACTAGCGGAGTTTGCCCTGGAAAAGCTGTCCTGCCCGGCCAGTAGTGTGCCATCAGAGCGGGTGTTTAGTGCGGCCGGGGCCATAGTCACCCCAAGGCGAACTCGTCTGTCCACTAAAAATGTGGAGAGACTGACGTTTGTCAAGATGAATCAGGGATGGATCAGCCAGGATTTCCAGCCACCAATGAAAGATGGGTCTTAGTAGATTGACCATGCTCCTACAACAAAATTTTCTCTATTGTGGTTGGTTATGAAACCCTCTGGGGCAGACCTGGGGATTGTACGGCCTGCTTGACACATACGGCCCTTTGATTGGCTCTGACCGTCCCGCACTGATTGGGGACAACTATGCTGCCTAATCTGGGGGACATCTATGCTGCCTAATCCTGGTGACATCTATGCTGCCTACTCTGGGGGACAACTATGCTCCTAATCTGGGTGACATCTATGCTGCCTAATCTGGGGGACAAGTATGCTCCTAATCTGGGGGACATCTATGCTGCCTACTCTGGGGGACATCTATGCTGCCTAATCTGGGTGACATCTATGCTGCCTAATCTGGGGGACAACTATTGTCCTAATCTGGGGGACATCTATGCTGCCTAATCTGGGGGACAACTATGCGCCTAATATGGGGAAAACTGAAGCTTCTGGCCTTGGGACTATAATTTTTTGAAGTTTAGCAGTAGCTAAATACATGCTTAATGCAAATGTAAACATTGATCTTTAAATATAAGGGGTTATGAAAACCTCTTGGGTACTGCGAATGACTGCTCCAAAATCATTCTGTGTCTTTCAAGAACTACTTGCCTCCCTATTGCCTCAGGCCTTGGGCCTATAATTTTTATCGTAAAATTCTCGCCGCTCTGCCAGGGCCTTCTCCTACCCCGCCTGGGCCGATCCGAGGACCTCACTAACCAACTCACTAACTAATCCAATCGCTTATAGCGACGGGCGGTGTGTACAAAGAGCAGGGACTTAATAAACGCCAGCTTATGACCCTCACTTACTGGTAATTCCTTGTTTTAAGATTAAATATTTGCAATCACAGATCCCTATCACGAACTGGTTTCAGAGTGCAACACGCACCTGTCCTTGAAAGATAGAGAGACGCTAATCCGTTCAGTGGAGTGCTAGTGCGGCCCAGGACATCTGAGGCCATAACACACCTGTTATTGCTCGATCTCGCAATTGATCAGCAAGGTAAGGGGTTATTAAAGCCTCTTGGGTACTGCTGAGGCCTACTCCTGACTGCTCCTGGTGCAATGTTTGGGGTAATTAAACACTCTTGGGTAGTGTTATTGTTAAATTTACTGGTAACTTTATCAGTAATAAAATTGAATTTTGCAGAATGCTAACCGTTACACAACGGAACGCTTGTTGCGTGTGATTTTTTTATGAAAAAATAAATAAATAGATGGAGAGGAATTAACTCTGCTTAACCATTTTTGGCGAATAGAATCCTTTTGCCATCTGATTTTTTGGAGACAGATGCACTTACACACATGTAGTAATTTTTTAACCAAATTTCAAACATTGTGTGGTTTATTACTTTTGAGAAGAATGTCTTTGGGTGGTCCGCCATCCTGCATTACAGAGTCTTCTGAACTGCTGTATATGCGCTTGTTTTTTTTAAAAAAAGGTATTTTGTCCGACAATTTCGATAAAATTTAGCGTTTTTTTGGGGTGGATTGTGAAGCCCGGGTGTCGGGTGTGTAGTGTGTACTCGTGCATCAGTCAACTCCAGTCTGTGTTCGTTAGGCAATATATGGGTTACTGATGCAGCAGAGGTGGGGCCTTGGTCTTGGAATTTCAATTATTTAAAAAAATTGAACATATTGTGTGGTTTATTAAATTATAGAAGAAAGTCTTTGGGTGGTCCACCATCCTGCCTTATAGAGTCTTCTGAAATGTTGGATATGCGCTTGTGCTTACACAAAGTTGTAAATTAAAAAAAAAAATTTATACAATTTTGTTGATTTTGGGGCCCTGTGAAGCCCTATATGTACTGATGCATCAGCCAAATCCAGGCTGTGTCCTTCAGGCAATAAATGGGTTCCTGATGCTGCAGAGGTGGGGCCTGGGTCTGGGAATTTAACATTTTTGGATTGCGGGTGCTACAAAAAAAGATGGACACACCCTAATCCGTTCAGTGGAGCGCGCCTGCGGCCCCGGACATCTGAGGGCATAACACACCTGTTATTGCTCGATCTCAGGAGAAGGGGATTCATCATCGGGAGAAAAGAGTTGCAGGTTGCCCTTGAGTCAGCAAGGCGGTAGCACGGTTGGCAGTCAGCGTGGTGTGGCAGTAGTGGAAATTCTGGAGCCAAACGTGCCCGGGGGAGACCACCTGCTTACCAGTAGTGTTGCTCACGAATATTCGCAATTCGAATATTATTCGCGAATATCGCATATTCGCGAATTCGCGAATTCCGCGAATATAGCGCTATATATTCGTAATTACGAATATTCTTTTTTTTTTTTTTTTTTCTTCACAGTACACATCACAGTGACTACCCCTCTCTGCTTCCAGCTTGTGTGGTGTAAAGAAGGTTGTAATACTACTGTGTGAGACTGGCGTGCGAAAATTCGCATATGCTACTTTTCGCATATGCGAATTTTCGCGTATGCCAATTTTGTATATGCTAGTATTCACATATGTTAATTTTCGCATACGCGAATGTTCGCATATGCGAAAATAAAACGAGAATATAACGAATATGCGAATATTCGCGAATATATGACGAATATTCGTCCATATATTCGCGAATATTCGCGAATTCGAATATGGCCTATGCCGCTCAACACTACTTGCCAGCACCGGTCGATGAAAGATAGAGACACGCTAATCCGTTCAGTGGAGCGCGCCTGCGGCCCCGGAAATCAGAGGGCATAACACACCTGGTATTGCTCAATCTCTCAATTCATCGTGCAAAGGTAGGGGGTTATTAAAGCCTCTTGGGTACTGCTGAGGCCTACTCTTGACTGCTCATTGTGCAATGTATGGGGTAATTAAACACTCTTGGGTAGTGTTTTTTTTTTTTTTATTTACTGATAATTTTATCAGTAATAAAATTGAATTTTCCAGAATGCTAATCGTTACACAACGGAAAGCTTGTTGCGTGTGATTTTTTTAATGAAAAAAAATAAATAAATAAAATACGGACAGGGATTAACTCTGCTTCATCATTTTGGGCGAAAAAAGTCCTTTGGTGATCTGATCTTTTGGAGACAGATGCGCTTACACACATATTGAATTAGTTTTTGTAAAAAAAATTCAATTATTGTGTGGTTAATTATTTTTGTGAAGAATGTCTTTGGGTGGTCCACCGTCCTGCATTATAGAGTCTTGTGAACTGTTGGATATGCGCTTGTTCTTACACAAAGGTATTTCTTTAAAAAATTTCTAAAATGTTGTTGTTTTTTGGAGGGGATTGTGAAGCCCGGGTGTGTACTGGTGCATCAACCAACTCCAGGCTGTGTCCTTCAGGCAATATATGGGTTCCTGATGCCGCAGAGGTGGGGCCTGGGTCTGGAAATTTAAAATTTTTGGATAGCGGGTGCTACCAATGAGAAATCTTTGACAAAAATGTCATATATTGTGTTGGTTTTTGGGGAGGGGATTGTGAAGCCCTGGTGTGTACTCTTGCATCAGCCAACTCCAGGCTGTGTCCTTCAGGCAATATATGGGTTACTGATGCTGCAGAGGTGGGGCCTGGGTCTGGAAATTTCTAATTTTTGGATAGCGGGTGCTACCAATGAGAAATCTTTGTCAAAAATGTCATATATTGTGTTGTTTTTGTGGGGGGGATTGTGAAGCCCTGGTGTGTAGTGTACTAGTGCATCAGCTAACTCCACGCTGTGCCATTCAGCCACTAAATGGTCTCCTCTTGCTGCCAACATGTCCACGCTATGTCATTCAGTCACTATATGGTCTCCTGACACTGATGCCACCACCAGGCTCTCTCATTGTGCTGCTGTGCGGCAGTGATTCTAAGAGCGATGCCGGTAAAGTGCATGCTATTCTGAATAACAGTATTATTTCACTACCCCAGCACACTCCATATGTGTTTTAGGACACAGCAAAGTGTTCTATACCCCTATAGAGGCTGTATGTAGGCTAGAAATAGCCTTTTTTTAACATCGATTCGCCGCGAATAAACTCGGATGGAAGCAAACTTTTCGGGAAAATTCGGCAAATCGGCCGAATCAAATTTTTTAAAAGTTCGCTCATCTCTAACTACTACCTAAAGGGGGCTACTACTTCTACTTCCTAAAGGAGAGCTGCTGCTATTAGTACCTAAAGGGAGCTGCTACTACCACTACCTAAAAGGGGCTGTAACTACTACCACCTAAAGGGGGCCTTTATTATTACTAAGTAAAGGGGACTGATGCTATTACTACCTAACAGGGGCTACTACTGCCTAAAGGAGGCTGCTACTACTGCCTAAATGGTAGTGCTGCTGCTACTACAACATAAATGGGGCTGCTATTATTACTATTTAAAAGTGGGCTTCTACTACCTAATGGTACTGCTACTACTATATGCAGTGGGTTGTAACTATGTACAGGTGGACCTACATACAGTAGTAATCCCTACTTATAGGGGGATGCTGCTGCCTATAGGGAGTAACTGTCTATAGTGGGCAGGTATCTATAGGGATACCTACCTACAGGTGGCACCTATCAACTCGGGGGAGCCTGCATAATGAGGAAAACCATGTGAAGGGATCGGTACTACTGGAGCAGCCTAACAAGTTGGGCCTGGAAGAAATGGTCATGGTGGTTTGGTGAGGGAGAAGAAAAAGGAAAGTGAGTGACTCCAATTAGAGAAGTCACCAGCGAGTCACCTGATGTATGCGAGTCAATTGTATGTAATCAATTACATAGTCTGCAGAGCTGTGTACAGCTTATATCTACCACTATATGGTCATTGTATGGGGGGACTATTTCCTCACTGTATACGGGTATAATTGGTAATATTTTTCTCAATATACAGGATTTGGTCAGTGCCAGTATGATGGTAAAATGTATGGTGATAATATTCCTTCTTGTATAATGGTACTATTGGTAATTTTGGTCTCAGTATACAGAATTTGGTCAGTAACAGTATGGTGGTAATATGTGTGGTGATAGTATTTTCTTCTTCTATACTGGAATTATTAATTATATTGGTCTCAGTTCACAGATTTAGTCCAGAACAGTAAGATAGTATTATGTAAAGTGATAATATTCATCTTTGTATACTGGTATTAGTAATATTGGTCTCAGTATACAGGATTTTTCTCCGTTAGGTACCCTATTATACCCAAATGTGATTGACACTTGGCCCCTCCCCTATGTGGCTCTGCTTTCACATAGCCACACCCTTGACCAAAATGGGCTGCTTAGTCCAAAATGCCCCAGCATATTTTTAGTCCCAGTCTGGCCCTGACTGGAAGCATTTTATCTCCAGGGAAAATAAAGAATCAAGAATGTTGACATCCAGTGTGCGCAGTGTGCCCCAAAATATGCCGTCATCTTTTGTAAAGTTTTTTCCATATATGTAAATGGCCTTTTACACAGGTTGATTATCAGACAATGATCATTTTAGTAATGTTCCTTCCTGGGCTCATTAATTTAAATGGCCACACAGGAATGACCATTCCTAGGAAGGTCCTGTTTTAATGGTCGCACAGACAATCCTGAACAAGGCGGCCTTTAAAGGCTCAACAAACAAATGCTAGTCCGTGAGATCAGCGATGGTTTCCTGCCCATTGTCAGCCCATGTAAAAGGGCCCATTGACTGATGAGCGAGCATAGTAAAATCAAGATTGAGAAACCTTAAAGGGGTACTTCGGTGGAAAACTTTTTTTTTTTTTTTTTTTTTTTAAACAACTGGTGCCAGAAAGTTAAACAGATTTGTAAATTACTTCTATTAAAAATTCTTAATCCTTCCAGTACTGATCAGCTGCTGTATACTACGGAGAAAATAATTTTCTTTTTGGATTTCTTTTGTCACGACCACGGTGCTCTCTGCTGACACCTCTGTCCATTTTAGGAACTGTATAGAGCAGCATAGGTTTGCTATGGGGATTTTCTCCTGCTCTGGACAGAGGTGTCAGCAGAGAGCACTGTGGACGTGACAGAAAAGAAATCCAAAAAGAAAAGAATTTCCTCTTTAGTATACAGCCGCTAATAAGTACTGGAAGGATTAAGATTTTTTAGTTGAAGTAATTTACAAATTTGTTTAACTTTCTGACATCAGTTGATATAAAAATAAAAAAATAAAAAGGTTTCCATCGGAGTACCCTTTTAAACTGATGTATGGCCAGCTGGTTTAGAAAATGTATCTCTCTATCTCTCTCACACTTGCTGACAAGTTTCTTTACAGATTAGAGCTCATCATTTGTGGTCATATAGCAGAATACCCTAGGATCACCTTATCTTTAAGGATCCTATTAAATCCAAGTGAACCACCACTTTTATAGTGCCCTTCCATTATAGAGTCCTACAAAGGTCACACGTGCTGTTCTGATGAAGTTTTTATCCTGTTTTTAAAGCCAAAGCAATAAGTAGATAATAGGAAAGTAGAATTTTGAAAATTCAACATATATATATATATATATATATATATATATATATATATATATATATATATTAGAGATGAGCGAACTTTTAGAAAATTCGATTTGGCCGATTCGCCGAATTTTCCGAAAAAGTTAGTTTCGATCCGAATTTGTTCGCGGCAAATTTATATTAAAAAAGGCTATTTCTAGCCTACATACAGCCTCTATAGGGGTATAGAACACTTTGCTGTGTTCTAAAACACATATGGAGTGTGCTGGGGTAGTGAAATAATACTGTTAGGTTCACACTGGGATGAACCAGGTTTTCAGTATATGGTTCGCGTATACGGCTGGGGAGAGGGGGGCGGTGCTTAATCACGGCCCCGCACTGAGCCGTCTCTGGCTGACCGGAGTGAACCGCAGCCTCCGGTCGGCTGAGTTTTCGGCCGTATGCGGTTGGCCGACCTATAGACATGCATTGAATGCTGTTCCCGTATACGGCTGAGTGCGGGTGCCGCGATTAAGCCACGCCCCCTCCCCCCAGCCGAATACGGGAACTGTATACTGAAAAACGTGGTACACCGCAGTGTGAACCTAGATCAGTGTTTCCCAACCAGTGTGCCTCCAGCTGTTGCAAAACTACAACACCCAGCATGCCTGGACAGCCTAAGGCTGTCCAGGCATGCTGGGAGTTGTAGTTTTGCAACAACTGGAGGCACACTGGTTGGGAAACACTGACCTAGATATTGCCTGAATGACACAGCATGGAGTTGGCTGATGCACGAGCACAGAGTGTACTTACACCCGCCGGGTGCTACCTATGAGAAATCTTAGCTACTTTAATTTTCCAAAATTGCTTTTTTTTTTTTGGGGGGGGGGGGGGGGATTGTGAAGCCCTGGTGCCACCCGCTATCCACAAATTTGAAATTTCCCAGACCCAGGACCCACCTCTGCGGCATCAGTAACCCATATATTGCCTGAAGGACACAGCCTGGAGTTGGCTGATGCACCAGTACACACCAGGGCTTCACAATTCCCCCCCCCCAAAAAAAAAAAAAAACACAATATGAGACATTTTTGAAAAACATTTTATATAGCGGGTGCTACCTATGAGAAAATTCCAAATTCCCAGACCCAGGCCCCACCACAGCGGCATCAGTAACCAATATATTGGCTCAAGGACACAGCCTGGAGTTGGCTGATGCACCAGTACACAACATTTCAGAAGACTCTATAATGCAGGACGGTGGATCTCCCAAAGACTTACTTCTCAAAAATAATGAACCACACAATTTTTGATTTTTTTTTTATTGAAATTCCCAGACCCAGGCCCCACCTCTGCTGCATCAGTAACCCATATATTGCCTAAAGGACACAGACTGGAGTTGACTGATGCACGAGTACACACCCGTCACCTGGGCTTCACAATCCACCCACCCAAAATCAACAAAATTGAATAATAAAAAAAAAAAGAATGTATACCTTTGTGTAAAAACAAGCGCGTATACAACAGTTCAGAAGACTCTTTAATGCAGGACGGTGGAGCACCCAAAGACATTCTTCTCAAAAATAATAAACAACACAATTTGTGAAATTTAAAAAAAAATAGAAATTCCAAGACCCAGGCCCCAACTCTGCTGCATCAGTAACCCATATATTGCCTAAAGGACACAGACTGGAGTTGACTGATGCACGAGTACATACCCGTCACCTGGGCTTCACAATCCCCCCCCCCCCCAAAATCAACAAAATTGTATACATTTAAAAAAAAATGTATACCTTGGTGTAAAAACAAGCGCATATCCAACAGTTCAGAAGACTCTATAATGCAGGACGGTGGACCACCCAAAGACTTTCTTCTCAAAAATAATAAACCACAAAATGTTTGAAATAAAAAAATATATATATATTACATATGTGTGTAAGTGCATCTGTCTCCAAAAGATCAGATCACCAAAGGAGTTTTTTCGCCAAAAATGATTAAGCAGAGTTAATCCCTCTCCGTATTTTTTATTTTTTTTATTTTCATAAAAAATCACACCCAACAAGCGTTCCGTTGTGTAACGGTTAGCATTCTGCAAAATTCTATTTTATTACTGATAAAATTATCAGTAAATTTAAAAATAACACTACTCCAGAGTTCTGAATTACCCCATACATTGCACCAGGAACAGTCAGGAGTAGACCTCAGCAGTACCCAAGAGGCTTTAATAACCCCTTACATTGCACAATCAATTGCAAGATCGAGCAATAACAGGTGTGTTATGGCCTCAGATGTCTGGGCCGCAGTAGCGCTCCACTGAACGGATTAGCGTGTCTCTATCTTTCACCGACAGGTGCGGGTAACCCACTGCCTCTCTGAAAGGTAAGCTGCCTCGAAGCAGGTGGTCTCCCCCGGGCACGTTTGTCTCCTGAATTTCCACTACTGCCACACCACGCTGACTGCCAACCGTGCTACCGCCTTGCTGACTCAAGGGCAACCTGCAACTCTCTTCTCCTGATGATGATTAAGCCCCTTCTGCACCCGTCTCCCGTTGGCGATAGGGATCATTTTTGCCAGGAAAAAAGAATCACAACTAAGTGCGGGTCATAAGCTAGGGTTCAATAAGTCCCTGCCCCTTGTCACGATGCCGGCTGGCAGGTAGTGGATCCCCTGTGCCAGAGAGGGATGGCGTGGACCGCGCTAGTGGACCGGTTCTAAGCCACTACAGGTTTTCACCAGAGCCCGCCGCAAAGCGGGATGGTCTTGCTGCGGCGGTAGTGACCAGGTCGTATCCACTAGCAACGGCTCACCTCTCTGGCTGCTGAAGATGCTGAAGATAGGCGCGGTACAATGGAGTAGGCAGAAGCAAGGTCGGACGTAGCAGAAGGTCGGGGGCAGGCGGCAAGGATCGTAGTCAGGGGCAACGGCAGGAGGTCAGGAACACGGACTAGGAACAGACAAGGAATGCTTTCACTAGGCACAAGTGCAACAAGATCCGGCAAGGAAGTGCAAGGGAGGAGACTAGATATAGCCAGGAAACAGATGGGAACCAATTAAGCTAATTGGGCCAGGCACCAATCATTGGTGCACTGGCCCTTTAAGTCTCAGGGAGCTGGCGCGCGCGCGCCCTAGAGAGCGGAGCCGCGCGCGCCAGCACATGACCGCAGGAGACGGGAACGGGTAAGTGACCTGGGATGCGATTCGCGAGCGGGCGCGTCCCGCTGTGCGAATCGCATCCCCAACGGCCATGACAGGGCAGCGCTCCCGGTCAGCGCTGACCGGGGAGCTGCAGGGAGAAAGGCGCCGTGAGCGCTCCGGGGAGGAGCGGGGGCCCGGAGCGCTAGGCGTAACAGTACCCCCCCCCTTAGGTCTCCCCTTCTCTTTATCGGGTAACTGCCTCCCCTGGGATGAGGACACCGGGAAAGGAAGGAGGGATTCCTCAACGGCAGGCAGAACCGCAGGAGTAGGAATGGGGAGAGAGGGCAGAGGGCGAGACCTGGCACGGGGCAGTGTGACACCAGGACGGGGGCCATGGGGTGGCACAGAGGCTTGCCTGACGGGACTGGGAGGGGGGGAGGGGCATTTCCTGTGGCAGGCAGAGTCCTTAATGACCTTAGGGGGACCGGAAACAGGAGGAACCACAGGGTCACGGCAGGGAGTACTGGGAACCGGTTTTAGACAGTTCTTGGAACAAGAGGACCCCCAACTCCTGATCTCCCCAGTGGACCAATCCAGGGTAGGGGAATGAAGTTGAAGCCAGGGAAGTCCAAGGAGAATTTCCGAGGTGCAATTGGGGAGGACCAAAAGTTCAATCCTCTCATGATGAGATCCGATGCTCATAAGAAGGGGCTCCGTGCGGAAACGTATGGTGCAATCCAACTTGGCTCCGTTGACCGCGGAAACGTGGAGTGGCTTGACAAGACGGGTCACCGGAATGCGAAATTTATTCACTAGGGACTCTCGAATAAAATTTCCAGAAGCTCCAGAGTCCAGGCAGGCCACGGCTGAGAGAGAAGAGCTGGCTGAAGCAGAAATCCGCACGGGTACCGTGAGACGTGGAGGAGCAGACTTGGAACCAAGAGACGCCACACCCACGTGAGCTGGGTGCGTGCGTGCGTTTCCCAGGCGTGGAGGACGGATAGGGCAATCCACCAAGAAATGCTCGGTACTGGCACAGTACAGACAAAGATTCTCTTCCTTACGGCGATTCCTCTCTTCCTGGGTCAGGCGAGACTTATCCACTTGCATGGCCTCCTCGGCGGGAGGCCCAGGCGTAGATTGCAACGGATACTGTGGGAGAGGTGCCCAGAGATCTAAGTCTTTTTCCTGGCGGAGCTCTTGGTGTCGCTCAGAAAAACGCATGTCAATGCGGGTAGCTAGATGGATGAGTTCTTGCAGATTGGCAGGAATCTCTCGTGCGGCCAGCACATCCTTGATGCGACTGGATAGGCCTTTTTTGAAGGTCGCGCAGAGTGCCTCATTATTCCAGGATAATTCTGAAGCAAGGGTACGGAACTGTACGGCATACTCGCCAACGGAAGAATTACCCTGGACCAGGTTCAACAGGGCAGTCTCAGCAGAAGAGGCTCGGGCAGGTTCCTCAAAGACACTTCGGATTTCCGAGAAGAAGGAGTGTACGGAGGCAGTGACGGGGTCATTGCGGTCCCAGAGCGGTGTGGCCCAAGACAGAGCTTTTCCAGACAGAAGGCTGACTACGAAAGCCACCTTAGACCTTTCAGTGGGAAACAGGTCCGACATCATCTCCAGGTGCAATGAACATTGCGAAAGAAAGCCACGGCAAAACTTAGAGTCCCCATTAAATTTGTCCGGCAAGGACAGGTGGAGGCTAGGAGTGGCCACTCGCAGCGGAGGAGGTGCAGGAGCTGGCGAAGGAGATGATTGCTGAAGAAGTTGCGAATGTTGGCGCACAATGGTGGACACTTCCGACAGCTGGTGGGTTAGATGGGCGATCTGTCGGGCGATATCAGAGACAACTGGCAGGGGAACCTCAGCGGGATCCATGGCCGGATCTACTGTCACGATGCCGGCTGGCAGGTAGTGGATCCTCTGTGCCAGAGAGGGATTGGCGTGGACCGTGCTAGAGGATCGGTTCTAAGTCACTACTGGTTTTCACCAGAGCCCGCCGCAAAGCGGGATGGTCTTGCTGCGGCGGTAGTGACCAGGTCGTATCCCCTAGCAACGGCTCAACCTCTCTGGCTGCTGAAGATAGGCGCGGTACAAGGGAGTAGACAGAAGCAAGGTCGGACGTAGCAGAAGGTCGGGGCAGGCAGCAAGGATCGTAGTCAGGGGCAACGGCAGAAGGTCTGGAATCACAGGCAAGGAACACACAAGGAACGCTTTCACTGGCACTAGGGCAACAAGATCCGGCAAGGAAGTGCAAGGGAGGAGACTAGATATAGCCAGGAAACAGATGGGAACCAATTAAGCTAATTGGGCCAGGCACCAATCATTGGTGCACTGGCCCTTTAAGTCTCAGGGAGCTGGCGCGCGCGCGCCCTAGAGAGCGGAGCCGCGCGCGCCAGCACATGACCGCAGGAGACGGGAACGGGTAAGTGACCTGGGATGCGATTCGCGAGCGGGCGCGTCCCGCTGTGCGAATCGCATCCCCAACGGCCATGACAGGGCAGCGCTCCCGGTCAGCGCTGACCGGGGAGCTGCAGGGAGAAAGGCGCCGTGAGCGCTCCGGGGAGGAGCGGGGGCCCGGAGCGCTAGGCGTAACACCCCTTGTACACACCGCATGTCTCTGTTAACAATTGGGTGGTTTAGTGAAGTCTTCGGATCGGCCCCGGCGGGGTAGGAGAAGGCCCTGGCAGAGCGCCGAGAATTTAACGATCATTGTTGAAATTTGCATTAATCATGCATTTAGCTACTGCTAAACTTCAAAAAAAAATTATAGGCCCAAGGTTTGAGGCACCAGGAAGGCAAGTAGTTCCTGAAAGACACAAAATAATTCTGGAGCAGCCATTCGCAGTACCCAAGAGGGTTTCATAACCCCTTACATTTAAAGATCAATGTTGACATTTGCATTAAGCATTTATTTAGCTACGGCTAAACTTAAAAAAATGATAGGCCCATTAGGAGCATAGCTGTCCCCCAGATTAGGAGCATACTTGTCCCCCAGATTAGGCAGCATAGATGTCCCACAGATTAGGCAGCATAGATGTCCCCCATATTAGGAGCATAGTTGTCCCCCAGATTAGGAGCATAGCTGTCCCCCAGATTAGGAGCATAGTTGTCCCCCAGATTAGGCATCATAGATGTCCCCCAGATTAGGCAGCATAGATGTCCCCAAGATTAGGTGCATACTTGTCCCCCAGATGAGGCAGCATAGATGTCCCCCAGATTAGGATAATATTTGTCCCCCAGATTATGAGCATAGTTGTCCCCCAGATTAGGCAGCATAGATGTCCCCCAGATTAGGAGCATAGTTGTCCCCCAGATTAGGAGCATAGTTGTCCCCCAGATTAGCCAGCATAGATGTCCCCCAGATTAGGCAGCATAGATGTCCCCCAGATTAGGATCATAGATGTCCCCCAGATTAGGAGCATAGATGTCCCCCATATTAGGAGCATAGCTGTCCCCCAGATTAGGAGCATAGTTGTCCCCCAGATTAGGCAGAATAGATGTCCCCCAGATTAGGTGCATACTTGTCCCCCAGATGAGGCAGCATAGATGTCACCCAGATTAGGAGCATAGTTGTCCCCCAGATTAGGAGCATAGTTGTCCCCCAGATTAGCCAGCATAGATGTCCCCCAGATTAGGTAGCATAGATGTCCCCCAGATTAGGAGCATAGTTGTCCCCCAGATTAGGCAGCATAGATGTCCCCCAGATTAGGAGCATAGTTGTCCCCCAGATTAGCCAGCATAGATGTCCCCCAGATTAGGCAGCATAGATGTCCCCCAGATTAGGAGCATACTTGTCCCCCAGATTAGGAGCATAGTTGTCCCCCAGATTAGGAGCATAGTTGTCCCCCAGATTAGCCAGCATAGATGTCCCCCAGATTAGCCAGCATAGATGTCCCCCAGATTAGGAGCATAGTTGTCCCCCATATTAGGCAGCATAGATGTCCTCCAGATTAGGAGCATAGATGTTCCCCAGATTAGGAGCATAGTTGTCCCCCAGATTAGCCAGCATAGATGTCCCCCAGATTAGGCAGCATAGATGTCCCCCAGATTAGGAGCATACTTGTCCCCCAGATTAGTCAGCATAGATGTCCCCCATATTAGGAGCATAGTTGTCCCCCAGATTAGGAGCATAGCTGTCCCCCAGATTAGGAGCATAGTTGTCCCCCAGATTAGGCAGCATAGATGTCCCCCAGATTAGGTAGCATAGATGTCCCCCAGATTAGGAGCATAGTTGTCCCCCAGATTAGGCAGCATAGATGTCCCCCAGATTAGGAGCATAGTTGTCCCCCAGATTAGCCAGCATAGATGTCCCCCAGATTAGGCAGCATAGATGTCCCCCAGATTAGGAGCATACTTGTCCCCCAGATTAGGAGCATAGTTGTCCCCCAGATTAGCCAGCATAGATGTCCCCCAGATTAGGCAGCATAGATGTCCCCCAGATTAGGAGCATACTTGTCCCCCAGATTAGACAGCATAGATGTCCCAGAGATTAGTCAGCATAGATGTCCCCCATATTAGGAGCATAGTTGTCCCCCAGATTAGGAGCATAGCTGTCCCCCAGATTAGGAGCATAGTTGTCCCCCAGATTAGGCAGCATAGATGTCCCCCAGATTAGGCAGCATAGATGTCTCCCAGATTAGGAGCATAGTTGTCCCCCAGATTAGGCAGCATACATGTCCCACAGATTAGGCAGCATAGATGTCCCCCAGATTAGGCAGCATAGATGTCCCCCAGATTAGGAGCATAGTTGTCCCCCAGATTAGGAGCATAGATGTCCCCCAGATTAGGAGCATAGTTGTCCCCCAGATTAGGCAGCATAGATGTCCCCCAGATTAGGCAGCATAGATGTCCCCCAGATTAGGCAGCATAGATGTCCCCCAGATTAGGAGCATAGTTGTCCCCCAGATTAGGCAGCATAGATGTCACCCAGATTAGGCAGCATAGATGTCCCCCAGATTAGGAGCATACTTGTCCTCCAGATTAGGCAGCATAGATGTCCCACAGATTAGGCAGCATAGATGTCCCCCATATTAGGAGCATAGTTGTCCCACAGATTAGGAGCATAGCTGTCCCCCACATTAGGAGCATAGTTGTACCCCAGATTAGGCAGCATAGATGTCCCCCAGATTAGGCAGCATAGATGTCCCCCAGATTAGGAGCATACTTGTCCCCCAGATTAGGCAGCATAGATGTCCCTCAGATTAGGCAGCATAGATGTCAATCTACTCCGAGCCATCTGGCATTGGTGGTTGGAAATCCTGGCTGATCCATCCCTGATTCATCTTGACAAACGTCAGTCTCTCCACATTTTTAGTGGACAGATGAGTTCGCCTTGGGGTGACTATGGCCCCGGCCGCACTAAACACCCGCTCCGATGGCACACTACTGGCCCGGGCAGGACAGCTTTTCCAAGGCAAACTCTGCTAGTTGTGGCCATAAATCAAGTTTGGCTGCCCAGAAGTCCAGCGGATCTTCAATGGTTGTTGGCATGGCCATGTCAAGGTATGCCATCACCTGCTGGTTCAGGTCCGGCTCCATGTCTACCTGCTGCTGATGAGTTGCTTCACTATGCGGGTGAAGAAAGGTACTCATCAGCGACTGTAGACTCAGGCTGCTGCTGATTGAGCTGGTACTGCTCCTCCCACCCCTCCCCTCCCCAGCAGCCATGGCAGTGGAAGGTGAGCGCAGAGGGCCCCCCAAGTCAGACCTGCGAGTGGACAGACCATGTGGCCGATAGGCATCAGCCTGACTATGTAGAATCTCTCTGTAGTAGGTCAGTTTGTCCTCCCTCTCAGTGGGTGAAAAAAAGGCCCCCATTTTGGGACGGTAGCGAGGGTCTAATAAGGTGGAGATCCAGAAATCATCCCGCTGACAAATTTTGACAATTCGGGGGTCACTACGCAAGCAACTGAGCATACATTGTGCCATTTGCGCCAGTGACTCGGAGGGACTACCTGCCTCCATCTCCACTGCATACTGCCACAGTGTGTCTGGGTCCTCGGTCTCAACTTCCTCATAACCCTCCAGCTCCTCTGGCTGCTCCTGCTCCTCCTCTCCTGTCAGAAGACTAGAAACACCGGCCATCTCATCCAACCTAAACTGTGCTCCGCTCTGCCCCTCATCATCCTCCTTCTCCAGTTCAGCCCCCACAGGGCTCATGTAGCCTTGAGATGTAGGCACAACGTCTCCATTGCCATGACCAGCCATGGTTTCAATCATTTGTTGTAGGAAATGTAGGAGTGGAATTACGTCGTTCATGGCGTAATCCAGGCGACTCACAAATAATGTGGCTTCCTCAAAGTGCCTCAGCAAACGGCAGGTGTCACATATGAGCTGCCACTGGTTCACATTGAAGTTACACAGGGGAGTACTCCTATCTGCTTGGATCATCAAGAAATCGGTGATGGCTTTTCTTTGTTCGTATAGTCTGTGCAACATATGGAGGGTGGAATTCCAACGTGTGGCAACGTCACAAATAAGACTATGTTGTGGGATACCATTCTGACGCTGCAGCTCAAGGAAGGTGTGCTTGGTGGTGTACGAGTGGCTGAAGTGCATGCAGTTTCCTTGCCATTTTCTGGATGTTTTGCAAATGGGGTGAAGACTTGAGGAAGTGCTTGACAACCAGATTCAACACGTATGCTACTTCCTTGTCGCAGCGCGGACACGATGTTCTTCCCGTTCACCATGGTTCCCATTTCCAGATTTTGTGGAGTAAGCCATACTCGGATTTCTTTACGAATGAACTTTAGCAGTTCCTCCCCTGTGTGACTCCGTTCGCCAAGGCAAACCATGTGAAGAACAGCTTGACACCGCCGTGCCCTACATACATGGTAAGATAAAAGGCCACCGAGATTTGGACGTGCAGTGGAGGCCGAGGACACGGTGGAGGATGAGGAGATGGTGTCGCACACTGTAACAGGACCAACTGCCTGTGAGCGAGAGTGTGGAGGAGGAAGCGGTGTGACCTGTCCAAGTTACTGTTGGAGGACTGACCCACCTTCTCAAGGACTGACCCACCTTCTCTTGTAGAAACTTATGCAGGGCTGGTACTGCCTTCTTCGCACAGAAATGACGGCTTGGGACTCTCCACCTCGGCTCGGCACAAGCCATCAATTCCCTGAAAGCTGCAGAGTCCACCAGTTGGAAAGGGAGGGACTGCAACACCAGCAACTTGGACAGGAGCAAATTCAACTTCTGCGCTGTTGGATGAGTGGGCGCATACTGTTGTCTCTTGGACATGGCTTCTCCGATCGATTGTTGTCGGAATGGCTGTCTAAAAGCGGGAGAAGCAGGAGAGACAGAAGTAGGGTTTGACACACAGCTCCCTTCGGCTGAGGTGCTGGAGCCTTGGCTGGATGAAGGAGGGAGCGGATGGCCCCTGGGTGATGCAGCAGGCTGGACCACTACATCGGAGCCACGGTTCTCCCAGGCCGCTTTATGGTGGCAAAGCATGTGTTGACGTAGTGCCGTGGTGCCGACATTGGGACCGTGGCCAGGCTTCACCTTCTGCCGACAAATCTTGCATGTGGCTACGTGAACCTCCTCCGGATGCCTTATGAAAAACTTCCACACGAGTAGCTGATTTTCCCACCCGCAGTCCTAACTAATGGACTGCTACTGGCGCCGGCTCCAGAAACCCCTGTTCCACTACCTCCCGGAAAGGTAGGCTGCTGCGAAGTAGGTGGTCTCCCCCGGGCACGTTTGGCTCCTGAATTTCCACTACGGCAACCACGCTGACTGACAACCGTGCTACCGCCTTGCTGCCTCAAGGGCAACCTGCAACTCTCTTCTCCTGATGATGATGAAGCCCCTTCTGCACCCGGCTCCCAATTGCGATCGGCTTCATCATCATCAACAGTTGTGTGCACGTCACTGATGTCCTCCTCAGGTTCCCCAACGGTGTCTGCTTCAGGACCCTAAACACTTGCAACACCGCCTCCCACGTCACTCTCTGCATCACTACTTGGCCGCCTAGCGGAGCAAGCGGCGCATGTCTCCTTCCCTTCTTGGCTGTCCAGTAGCTGCTGACTGTCCTCTATTAGATCGTCCTCAGTAAATAGTGGAGCTGAACCCACAGCATAAGATACTTCTTTAGGAGAGGGAACAGCATACGACAAAGGCAATGGGAGGACATGGACTGCTCCCGGGCCATGCCATCTGAGGGTTGTGTCTGAGGAACCCACCGACTGTTGACTGGGGGTGTCAGATGTCACTTGTGATGATGTGGATGAGCGTGTTAACCAATCCACGATGGCAGATGGGTTGCTGGTGGAGACCGCTGGCTGATAAAGGGAGCTCAGGCCTCTCGCTGCGACTCCTGCTGCCACTCGCCCCAAGTCTGCTGCCAACTCTGCCTGAAATATTTAGGCCTCTGCCACTCCTCTGTGCACGTCCTGGCACTTCTCTGCCTGACATACTTAGTGCGTTTATGAGGGTATTACAATATGCTACATTACTCTTTAAACAGTATTTGTCTAGAACAGCAGCAGGTGATTACTTATGGCTGTCCTTGAACAGTATGTAGGCCCTTGACGGATTAACAGGTAGTAGATGGTACAATACTTGGATGTACCTATGCGGTATGCACTGACGAGGGCAGTAATATGCCTAACTATTAGCAGAAAAAACTCTGTATTTTTGTAAAACACCAGCTGGTGGATACTATTGTTTGGACTTTGACGGTATGGAGCACCTTGACAGATTAACAGGTACTAAATGGTACAATACTTGGATGTACCTATGCGCTATGCACTGATGAGGGCAGTAATATGCCTAACTATTAGCAGAAAAAACTCTGTGAATAGTATTGTTTGGACTTAAACAGTATGTAGCCCCTTGACAGATTAACAGGTACAAAATGGTACAAATACACTACAGTCCACTGAACAATCACGTATTTCTGAACAGCAGCAGGACCCAACAGTGCAGCACCACAAGAAAAGAAAAAAATCCAGGGATTAAACCCTAAATTGCACTCTGTCACACAATTCTGAGCAGCAGAAGATTTGTGGAGCAAATAAAAATAAACTCATTTGGGCTGAAAAATGAGGAGATGAGATGCTTCAGAAAGTTCAGGCAGCTTGGAGATCTGTATGAGGCAGCTGACAGCTATCTGCCCCTCTCTGCTGCAATGCTCAATAACGTGAATAGGAGGTTTAGCAATCAATGATCCTTCTCAGAGTAACAGCACAGCACTCTGCACTCCTGCCTTTCCCTAATGCTGATGTGACTAGCAGTTGCAGTGTAACGCTGTGGTATGAGCTATTCACACACACACAGTCCCGTCCTCTCCATCTGAGTGCATAGATGAAATGAAGAGAGGCAAGATGGCCGCCGATTATATAGGGGCTGTGACATCACAGAGGTCAGTGAACACTGATAGGCTGCATCTCACATGTGGTTCAGGGTCAGCCCGCCTACTGTCATTCCCGCTGCTGTTTCCCGCCCTCCCATAATCCCCTGCCCCATGTACTCACATGTGGATCCGCCATCTTAGCTCTCCAATAGCCTGGAACTCTGTAAAATGGAGTTTAATGAAGCGATTTGCGCGATCGAATTGCGGCCATATTCGCATTCATTGCAAATCGAATTTTTCATGAAATTCTTAAGGAATTTGGGTTCGTCAACTTCGATTCGCTCATCTCATATATATATATATATATATATATATTTTTTTTTTTTTTTTTCTTTTTTTTTGTAACCCACTACCATTTTTGACTTCATAAATGTGTCTTCAGACTTCCCTAATTGCCTTCACCTTACCTATATCACCCGGCTTGTAAGTTGACTTATCAGTCTGAATGATGCACACATCATCTCCTGCTTTTAGGATAGTAACTTTCTTGCTTTCATCCACATTGATGTTTTCTCCATGTGCAGATACATGTAAGAACCAGGAAAGATCATCTTGTGGGACCTAATGAAAATTAGAAATATGTTTTTGTCAATAATTTCTTGTCTTTGCCAATGATGCCTTACAAAGGTATCATAGTTTCTGCAAAGTTCTACTCTTTGCATTACGGGACTGTATATCACTTTACCATACACTGTGTTTTATACTATTTTCTCACAGTTCCTAACCTCTTCTTGCAGTAATTCATTAGGAACCATCACTGATTATTTCCAGGAGATTGTACTCTGTCCTGGTCATGTGATGGACACACAAGAGGACGGCTCGTACAGATATCAGAGCTCTACAACGTGCCCTGCACCCATGTGTCCATCACATTACCAAGAAAGACTTTTATCCCCTGAAGTGTTTATACAGAACATAATGTATCCTTTACTATACATTATATGAATCTAAATTTTCACAAGTTTCACCATATGAAAACATGAGGACGCAGGTTGAATAACCATAAAAGTCATGAAAAGATGACATACAATATTTTTATACTTTACAGTATGAGTTACATAATTCCTTGTAATAAACACCTAAGCTGCTGCAGATCTTCTTTTTGAAAAGAGTGAGGGAGTTTCATACAAATCATCATTAACAGGAAGCTCTTCAAAAAGAGGTTCTGAAGAGGTAAAGGAGACTTTATTGTATGTGATTAACTTTAAACTTCACGCTTTCCAAAAATATCTGAACAATCTGACGTGTATTATTATAATGTTCACAGCAACTGGGGTACCAGACTACATAACACACACTGCAGCTGCTACAGGCTGGCAGCATTACATATCAGCAAAGAAGGAGAAAGAGATGGCTCAAATGAAAAAGGAAGTAGTGTCTATAAAGTGCAGCACATCTCTGTACAATCCACAGGTTCTGACATTGGAATGTGAATGTGATACAAATTATTAATAGACATATAAATATTCCCAATGATTTGTATAATACATTAGGTATTTATCTGCTGTTCATTCCTCACCGGTGCCATTCCAGCACTGCCTGCACCCGCTGGGATACCACAGTAGGTGAAGACATTTAAATATAATAAAGTTTATCCAGGGAACCCCTTAAAATAAACCGTTTATGTATTGTACATCGTCACCTTTGGCACAATCTTACTTGGGAAACATATACAGACCTGGAAGGCATAGCACTCAGAATGATCGTGAGCGGTTATTTTCTGTTCAGTCACAATGCGAACTTGTTCCTCATGCTTCAGCTCTATTTTAATGTCAGTCGGCCCCTTCAGATCAAGAAAGGTTACACAGGCTTTCCCTTCGGTTCCCTCCTTGAACTGTGCAGGAACTGTGATCACATAATGGCTGTAAGGGCACATAAAAATAAGAACTATTATAAACTAAAATAATGTAAAAATAAATGTATGTATTACTGACTTGACACTGAACATTGTCTCTTTTCATTTATTCACATTTTGTCTCATATTGGAAATAAAACTGAGAAATATATAAAGAATCCTTCTATGTCTCTCCCAGGAGATCAGCCATGACCCCTCCTCCTCACTGTCCTGTGTCTGGATGTAAGATAACTGACTGCACCAGGAGCCTCTCCCCTCTGCACAGCTTTCAGTAGGACAAAATGATTGTTAAGCCCACTGTTTTGTTCTTCTCCAGCTAAAATGATAGAGATCAATAGAATATTAACCCCTGTGTTCTTTGTAGGATTTCTACAAGTCTGTTCAGGAACATGTAGAAATCCTGCAGACTGACAAGGAGTGGGGGAAAACTTATCTCCTGTTTACTTTTATAATTTGTTTCTAATATGAATGTTTCTATAAAGAGGTTCTCCAATCGCCTTACTTCCAGGAGTTACATAAGCTGAGTAGCCTGCAGGGCTACGCCATTTGCCAAACTCCAATTAAAGTCAAAGGAAGATAAGCAAATGACATAACTTCTCAACTTCGGCTGCTTTCAGCTTTCAATTTTTTTTCTACTGAGCATACAGCACCCCTAAAGAATATCGAAGTAGAATCTCCTTATGGAGAATCAATACTTTCCAAGAGTAACTTCCAACATAACGTCCATAAATCGATTTTTTGCATCCTCAATCTAGTTATTTCAGATATAATATTACTGGAACATATTTACACATTTTCTGAGAAAATATTAACTTGCTTTAAAAATAACTATAAACTGGATCTTACGGTTCTGATGCGGATGTAAGCGATGAGCTAAAGATTGCTAGAAACACGGGGACCAAGAGAAGCCACATGTTGGATCACACGTCACCTCCACTAAGTCTCCAAAACAGCCTTTCTTTTATAATATTAAGAGGAAAAGGAGGAGACTAAATCATCCCCTAGCCAATACCAGCTCTTTCCTAATACATCCCAGCCTGTGTATGGAGAAATATGAGGACAATAAACTTGTGTGGGAGAATTTTGGCCACTAAGCAAGATTTCAGAACCAACCCATGACCTCTTATCTTCTGTGCAATTTGTGCTGATGGAAATAGGCCAATGTAAATTATACTTCCCGCAACTGATAGTATGCCAAATATAACATTTGGGCTACGAATCTATTCAGGCCCATACTCCAGTTATACAGAACAAGTATATAACTTTGTATCATAAACTAAATTAATATAATTGTATCAGCGTATACATAATACATATGATTTAGCTCTACTACGTTATCTGTAAGTAGACAATGGGGTTTTGAAGCCTGAACTGTGTGTGAGCCAAGCCTATCAAGATCAAGATGACAAGTAAGGGTGACACTGAGTTCCCTCCTAAACGGGGCCCTACAGAACATCTTCCTGTCATTCAGTGAGCCAGCCAGCCAGCCACCTGTGCGGCCTCTATGAGGTGCATGTGAAGCTGTCACTGCTTGCAACAGTGCAGAAGTATGGGTCCGGAGCATTTATAGGAGAGTAGGAGCCTTGTGTGCAGTATGGCTGAGGTACGCAGCAGGATGCTCTGCATGCTGGGGCGACCAACTACCAGCATTCCATTTACAAAAATGTGAGGGGTGGATTCACTTATTTGAGATACTGTAAACCTGAGGCACTGAATAAAGATCCAGAGAATTAGACCCAACTCTACAGCACCAGATGTAACCTTATGGCCTATTTGGTAACATCATCACTGCCTGTCACTGACCCCCTTTCTGTACTGCTATACAATTTCTAATTTTTTGGACTAGTAATTAGAACCTTCTTTACCTGTTAGGGCTTTTTATTCATCAAAGCCTTTTATATAACTTAATTCTAATCAATATTGGTACTTTAACCCCTTAAGGACCGAGCCCTTTTTCACCTTATGGACCAGAGCATTTTTTGAACATCTGACCACTGTCACTTTAAACATTAATAACTCTGGAATGCTTTTAGTTATCATTCTGATTCCGAGATTGTTTTTTCATGACATATTCTACTTTAACTTAGTGGTAAAATTTTATGGTAACTTGCATCCTTTCTTGGTGAAAAATCCCCAAATTTGATGAAAAAAAAGAAAATTTTGCATTTTTCTAACTTTGAAGCTCTCTGCTTGTAAGGAAAATGGATATTCAAAATAATTTTTTTGGGGTTCACATATACAATATGTCTACTTTATGTTTGCATCATAACATTTATGAGTTTTTACTTTTGGAAGACACCAGAGGGCTTCAAAGTTCAGCAGCAATTTTACAATTTTTCACAAAATTTTCAAACTCGCTATTTTTCATGGACCAGTTCAGGTTTGAATTGGATTTGAACGGTCTTCATATTAGAAATACCCCATAAAAGACCCCATTATAAAAACTACACCCCCCAAAGTATTCAAAATGACATTCAGTAAGTGTATTAACCCTTTAGTTGTTTCACAGGAATAGCAGCAAAGTGAAGGAGAAAATTCAAAATCTTCATTTTTTACACTTGCATGTTCTTGTAGACCCAATTTTAGAATTTTTTCAAGGGATAAAAAGGATTAAATTTTTACTTGTATTTGAAACCCAATTTCTCTCGAGTAAGCACATACCTCATATGTCTATGTTAATTGTTCAGCGGGCGCAGTAGAGGGCTCAGAAGGGAAGGAGTGACAAATGGTTTTTGGGGGGCATGTCACCTTTAGGAAGCCCCTATGGTGCCAGGACAGCAAAAAAAACACATGGCATACCATTTTGGAAACTAGACCCCTCAGGGAACGTAACAAGGGGTAAAGTGAACCTTAATACCCCACAGGTGTTTCACGCCTTTTGCATATGTAAAAAAAAAATTTTTTTTACCTAAAATGCTTGGTTTCCCAAAAATGTTACATTTTTAAAAAGGGTAATAGCAGAAAATACCCCCCAAAATTTGAAACCCAATTTCTCCCGATTCAGAAAACACCCCATATGGGGATGAAAATTGCTCTGCTGGCGCACTACAGGTCTCAGAAGAGAAGGAGTCACATTTGGCTTTTTGAAAGCAAATTTTGCTCTGGGGGCATGCCGCATTTAGGAAGCCCCTATGGTGCCAGAACAGCAAAAAAAAAACACATGGCATACCATTTTGGAAACTAGACCCCTCGGGGAACGTAACAAGGGGTAATGTGAACCTTAATACCCTACAGGTGTTTCACGACTTATGCATATGTGAAAAAAAAATTTTTTTTACCTAAAATGCTTGGTTTCCCAAAATGTTTACATTTTTAAAAAGGGTAATAGCAGAAAACACCCCCCGAAATTTGAAGCCCAATTTCTCCCGATTCAGAAAACACCCCATATGGGGGTGAAAAGTGCTCTGCTGTCGCACTACAGGTCTCAGAAGAGAAGGAGTCACATTTGGCTCTTTGAAAGCAAATTTTGCTCTGGGGGCATGCCACATTTAGGAAGCCCCTATGGTGCCAGGACAGCAAAAAAAAAAAAAAAACACATGGCATACCATTTTGGAAACTACCTAAAATGCTTGTTTTCCCAAAAATTTTACATTTTTAAAAAGGGTAATAGCAGAAAATACCCCCCAAAATTTGTAACACAATTTCTCCCGAGTACGGCGATACCCCATATGTGGCCCTAAACTGTTGCCTTGAAATACGACAGGGCTCCAAAGTGAGAGCGCCATGCGCATTTGAGGCCTAAATTAGGGACTTGCATAGGGGTGGACATAGGGGTATTCTTCGCCAGTGATTCCCAAACAGGGGGCCTCCAGCTGTTGTAAAACTCCCAGCATGCCTAGACAGTCAGTGGCTATCTGGCAATACTGGGAGTAGTTGTTTTGCAACAGCTGGAGGCTCCGTTCTGGAAACAGTGGCGTACCAGACGTTTTTCATTTTTATTGGGGAGGGGAGGGGGGCTGTGTAGGGGTATGTGTATATGTAGTGTTTTTTACTTTTTATTTTATTTTGTGTTAGTGTAGTGTTTTTAGGGTACAGTCACATGGGGGCGGGGGTTCACAGTAGTCTCTCGCTGGCAGCTTGAGCTGCAGCAGAAAGTTTACCGCAGCTCAAACTTGCAGCCGGATACTTACTGTAATCCTCCGCCCATGTGAGTGTACCCTGTACGTTCACATTGGGGGGGGGGGGGGAACATCCAGCTGTTGCAAAACTACAACTCCCAGCATGTACGGTCTATCAGTGCATGCTGGGAGTTGTAGTTTTGCAACCGCTGGAGGCTCCGTTTTGGAAACAGTGACGTACCAGATGTTTTTCATTTTTATTGGGGAGGAGGGCTGTGTAGGGGTATGTGTATATGTAGTGTTTTTTCCTTTTTATTTTATTTTGTGTTAGTGTAGTGTAGTGTTTTTAGGGTACAGTCACACGTGCGGGGGTTCACAGTAGTTTCTCGCTGGCAGTTTGAGCAGCGGCAGAAAATTTGCCGCAGCTCAAACTTGCAGCCGGATACTTACTGTAATCCTCCGTCCATGTGAGTGTACCCTGTACGTTCACATTGGGGGGGGGGGGAGAAACATACAGCTGTTGCAAAACTACAACTCCCAGCATGTGCGGTCTATCCGTGCATGCTGGGAGTTGTAGTTTTGCAACAGCTGGAGACACGCAGGTTGTGAAAAACCGAGTTTGGTAACAAACTCAGTGTTTTGCAACCAGTGTGCCTTCAGCTGTTGCAAAAGCTACAACCCCCAGCATGTACGGACAGCGGAAGGGCATGCTGGGTCTTGTAGTTATGCAACAGCCGGAGGCATACTACATTGGCTGGTGATTGTAGTTATGCAACAGCTGGAGACACACTGGTTTGCTACTTAACTCAGTGTGCCTTCAGCTGTTGCAAAACTACAACTCTCAGCAGTCACCGACAGCCAACGGGTATGCTGGGAGTTGTAGTTATGCAACCACCAGATGCACCACTACAACTCCCAGCATGCACTTTAGCTGATTGTGCAAGCTGGGAGTTGTAGTTATACAACAGCTGAAGATACACTTTTCCATAGAAAGAATGTGCCTCCAGCTGTTGCAAAACTACAAGTCCCAGCATGCCCATAAGGGCATGCTGGGAGTTGTGGTGGTCTGCCTCCTGCTGTTGCATAACTACAGCTCCCAGCATGCCCTTTTTGCATGCTGGGAGCTGTTGCTAAGCAACAGCAGGAGGCTGTCACTCACCTCCTGCTGCTGCTCCACGATGCCGCCGCACAGGTCAGTCCCTCGCCGCCGCCGTTGCTCCTGGGGCCCCTATCCCAACAGGGACGCCGAGGATCGGGGTCCCCAGCACCCGGGTTCCACGTCCCGCACCCGCTCACGTCCTCCGGAAGAGGGGCGGAGCGGGTTGCGGGAGTGACACCCGCAGCAGGCGCCCTGATTGGTTGGCCGGGAAACCGGCCGACGAATCAGGGCGATCGTGAGGTTGCACCAGTGCCACCTCACCCCTGCTGGCTCTGGCTGTTCGGGGCCGTCTCTGACGGCCCCGATCAGCCAGTAATTCCGGGTCATTGGGTTACTGGAGACCCGATTGACCCGGAATCCGCCGCAGATCGCTGGACTGAATTGTCCAGCGATCTGCGGCAATCGCCGACATGGGGGGACATAATGACCCCCCTGGGCGATATGCCGGGATGCCTGCTGAACGATTTCAGCAGGCATCCGGCACCGGTTCCCCTCCGGCTAGCGGTGGGGCCGGAAATGCTCAGGGCGTATCCATACGCCCTCGGTCTTTAAGGACTTGGAAACGGGGGCGTATGGATGCGCCCTATGTCCTTAAGGGGTTAATCAGAGTTCACTCAAACAGAGCAAGGACTCAGGAAGGTTTAGGCAGCCAATCTCACTGACATGCACTTGAGACATGCTGGCACCGCTGTCGTTTTTAAGCTGACCTGCTTGCAACTGCCCCAATAAGTGCACCCCTGGGTTTTCAGGTAATTTTCAGGTAAAGCATGTGGTCCTCCCTTCAACTTTAACCTAAGCTTGGATACCAGTATTTTAAATATGGAAATACATCGGGTACCACCACCTTTAATTTATCCCTCTTCTTTAACCCAACCAGGACACAGGGCGTACAGATACACCCTGGCATCCTGAGACGCCCTGTACGCCCTGGACTTTTCTGTTCACCGCCGGTAACCGGGCGGTGAACGGAACGGGATGGCTGCTGAAATCATTCAGTCAGTCAATCAAATCAGTCAATTCAGATCGTCGATTTCCAGTGACCCGGAAAAAAAGGGTGATTGGTGCTGTCCTGGTGCCACCTCACAATCATCCTAATTCGTCAGCCGTTACCGTCTGGCAAATCAGGACTCCTGCTAGGGGTGTCACTAACGTCACCCGCTCCGTCCCTATTCCCGAGGGCGACAGCGGGTGTCAGGAGGGGGCCCCTGATCTGCGGGTCTGTGGCGGGATTGGGGGCCCAGGACCGGCGTCAGCGTTGGAGAAGAGGAGGTAAGGCTGTGCCTCCTGCTGTTGCTTAGCAACAACTCCCAGCATGCACAAAAGGTGCTCTGCAGGCGCACCACAGGGCTCAGGAGTAAGAGCGTACCATGTACATTTAAGGGCTGAATTGGTGATTTGCACAGCGGTTCTGACATAAATGCAAAAAAATCTACATGTGACTCAATTTTGGAACCTACACCCCTCACTGAATGTAACGAGGGGTACAATGAGCCTAAACACCCCACAGCCGATTTTTTTTCACTAAAATGCTGGTGTTACCCCAAATTTTTCTTTTTCACAAGGAGGTAATAGGAAAAAAGACCCCCAAAATTTGTAACATCATTTCTTCCGAGTATGCAAATACCCCATATTTGGATGTAAAGTGCTCTGCGGGTGCACTACTGGGCTCAGAAGAGAAGGAATGCCATTGGGCTTTGGGAGAGAGAATTTTGCTGCAATTGAAGGCCATGTGCATTTACAAAGCCCCTCTGGTGACAGAACAGTGGACCCCCCACATGTAACCCCATTTTGGAAACTACACTACTCATGGAATGCAATAAGGGGTGCAGTGAGCATTTACACCTCACAGGTGTTAGACAAATTTTTTGAACAGTGGTCCGTGAAAATGAAAGATTTTATTTTTCATTTTGCACAGCCCACTGTTCCAAAGATTTGTCAATCGCCAGTGGGATGTAAATGCACCCTGCACACCTTATTACATTCCATGAGGGGTGTAGATTCTGAAATGGAGTTACATGTGAGGGAGTCCACTATTCTGGCAGCACTGGGGCTTTGTAAATGCAAATGCTCCATTCCAACCAAATTCTCTCTTCTCTTCTGAGCATTGTAATGCGCCCTCAGAGCACTTTACCTACTAAAAATGGTGTTACAAATTTGTGAAAATGAAAAATTTGGGGTAACAACATGTTTTTGTGAAAAAAATCAAATGTTTCATTTTCAGGGGTGCAGTTTTCATAATGGGGTAATTTATGGCGGATTTCTAAAATAAAGACCCAGAAATTCACTTCAAAACTGAACTGGTCCCTGGAAAATTCAGATTTTTACATTTTTGGGGAAAAATTTGAAAATTGTTGCTAAACTTTGAAGCCCTCTGATGTCTTCAAAAAGTAAAAACGTCAACTTTATGATGCAAACATAAAGTAGACATATTGTATTTGTGAATCAATATATAATTTATTTGGCATGTCTATTTTTCTTACAAGCAGAGAGCTTCAAAGTTAGAAAAATACAAAATTTTCAAATTTTTATAGAAGGAATTTTTTTCTGTGTGGGCAAATTCAATCTCAAATATGGCAACATAAATGTTTGCCAGCATGTAGGCGACTGGGGTGCCCATTGCTACGCCTCCCACTTGGGCATACCACATGTCATTGAATTGGATGGTGTTACTCTCTAAGATATATAACGCAATGCCTCACAAATTAAATCTACCACCTCCATGCTTTTACCTTCTGTGACTAGGAGCACTCTCAGACCAGCAACTGCAAAATCTTGGGGGATGCTGGTGTAGAACGACTCCACGTTGAGGCAAAAATGAATTACTCCGGCCAAAAAGTGTCTTCTAAGGCACACAAAACTTCTCCTGTGTCTTTCAGCAAGCTGGGTATTTCTTTCAATAAGGGCCTTAACCTCCAGTCCACAAGTTTAGATAGTGGTTTTGTTCGGTTATGTCACCAATTTGTGGATCCTTGGTAAGAAATACCATTGAGGGGACTATGGGTACATAGGTAACAGTTTTGATGCTGTTTACTCTGAAATAACACCTTTCTCTATGTTAAATCTTAATAGCGATCTGAGTTTAGATATTCATTTTTGTGTGGGATTACCAGGCAACTTTTTGTACACATTCGTATTGTTTAACTGCCTTGCAGCCTCTTTCAAATAATACTATTTGGATATTTAGACAACATTACCCCCTTTATCTGATTTTTTCACTACAGTTTTATCGTTATGCTGTACATTTTTAATGCGCGTGATTCTTCTGCAGATAAATTAGGTAGATCTAGGGGATGAATGAGGGCTTGCATATCCTCCAGTACTTTTTTCTCAAACAACTTGAGCTTGGCTGTGTAGGGGGCAAAAAGATCTATAACCGATATAAAGTCCCGATGGGCATCTTCAGGCTGATCTCCCTCCTTCAGCAGATCTTTAAGGGTAATGAGGCAGTCCAGATCTTCTACTGTAGAATTCTTTGCTACACTGAAGCCAAATGGTCCCTCTATAACTGGTGTTTCACCTTCTTTTCTCACTGTTTCTGGCTCTTTACCTTTAAACATTTTTTCAAATTTAGTTTTCTAATTCCACAGAAAAAGTCAATCAAAATCTGTCCTGTTGAATTTCTCTATTAAGACTAAATCAGTCAAATTCAAAATAGTGGTATTTGATTTTGGATCTTCTGTAGGGGGAGATCTATTATGATCTCCATGACACTTTTTTCCTATTGATTAGGGCATTTTTTCGTACTTATTGTATGCCCCAAAAATGAATCAATGAATACAATGAACCAATGAATACAATGCTAACTGTATCTGTCTGCCATTCTGTGTTCTATAATAGGCCACGGTGTATTCTAAAGGTCATATCTACAAGTGCCAGTCTGAGAGAAGAATACTTCTACTAGATATTTATGACTGTTGAGATAAGGACAGGAGAAGGCTAGTTAGTTACACTCTCTAGATGACACAATTACAATTCACCCAAGGTAAAGGGGTTGAGATAAGAAACTATGAAATAATTATGTCTTATCCGAATAAACATTAGTTCTTTCTATATACTGTATATATAAAGGTAATCAGTAGGACATATGATATTGTCATTAGAGATGAGCGAATCGAAGTTGACGAACCCGAATTCGTTACGAATTATATGAAAAATTCGATTCGCAACGAATGCGAATATCACCGCGATTCGATTGCGCAAATCGCTTCATTAAACTCCATTTTACAGCGTTCCAGGCTATTGGAGAGCTAAGATGGCAGATCCACATGTGAGTACATGGGGCAGGGGATTATGGGAGGGCGGGAAACAGCGGCGGGAATGAAGGTAGGCGGGCTGACCCTGAATCACACACATGTGAGATGCAGCCTATCAGTGTTCACTGACCCCTGTGATGTCACAGGCCCTATATAATCGGCGGCCATCTTGCCTCTCTTCATTTCATCTATGCACTCAGATGGAGAGGACGGGACTGTGTGTGTGTGAATAGCTCATACCACAGCGTTACACTGCAACTGCTACTCACATCAGCATTAGGGAAAGACAGGAGTGCAGAGTGCTGTGCTGTTACTCTGAGAAGGATCATTGATAGCTAAACCTCCTATTCACATTATTGAGCATTGCAGCAGAGAGGGGCAGATAGCTGTCAGCTGCCTCATACAGATCTCCAATCTGCCTGAACTTTCTAAAGCATCTTATCTCCTCCTTTTTCAGCCCAATTGAGTTCATTTTTATTTGCCCCACAAATCTTCTGCTGCTCAGAATTGTGTGACAGAGTGCAATTTAGGGTTTAATCCCTGGATTTTTTTTTTTGTGTGGTGCTGTTGGGTCCTGCTGCGGTTCAGAAATACGTGATTGTTCAGTGGACTGTAGTGCATTTGTACCATTTTGTACCTGTTAATCTGTCAAGGAACTGGCTACATACTGTGTAAGTCCAAACAATACTATTCACTGGCTGGTGTTTTACAAAAAAACAATGTTTTTTCTGCTAATAGTTAGGCATATTACTGCCCTCATCAGTGCATAGCACATAGGTACATCCAAGTATTGTACCATTTAGTACCTGTTAAGCTGTCAAGGTGCTCAATACCGTCAAAGTCCAAACCATAGTATCCACCGGCTGGTGTTTTACAAAAAAACTGAGTTTTTTTTTCCAAAAATTAGGCATATTACTGCCCTCATCAGCGCATAGGTACATCCAAGTATTGTACCATCTAGTACCTGTTAATCTGTCAAGGGCCCACATACTGTTCAAGGACAGCCGTAAGTAATCACCTGCTGCTGTTCTAGACAAATACTGTTTAAAGAGTAGTGTAGCGTATTATAATACCCTCATAAACGCACTAAGTATGTCAGGTGGAGAAGTGCCAGGACGTGCACAGAGGAGTGGCAGAGGCCTAAATACTTCAGGCAGAGTTGGCAGCAGACTTGGGGCGAGTGGCAGCAGGAGTCGTAGCAAGAGGCCTGAGCTCCCTTTATCAGCCAGCGGTCGTATCTCCACCAGCAACCCATCTGCCGTCGTGGATTGGTTAACACGCTCATCCACATCATCACAAGTGACATCTGACACCCCCAGTCAAAAGTCAGTGGGTTCCTCAGATACAAGCCTCAGTTGGCATGGCCCGGGAGCAGTCCGTGTCCTCCCATTGCCTTTGTCCTATGCTGTTTCCTCTCCTAAAGAAGTATCTTATGCTGTGGGTTCAGCTCCACTATTTACTGAGGACGATCTAATAGAGGACAGTCAGCAGCTATTGGACAGCCAAGAAGGGGAGGAGACATGCGCCGCTTGCTCCGCTAGGTGGCCAAGTAGTGATGCGGAGAGTGACGTGAGAGGCGGTGTTGCAAGCGTTCAGGGTCCTGAAGCAGACACTGTTGGGGAACCTGAGGAGGAACACAGTGACGTGCACACAACTGTTGATGATGACGAAGCCGATCACAATTGGGAGCCGGGTGCAGAAGGGGCTTCATCATCATCAGGAGAAGAGAGTTGCAGGTTGCCCTTGAGGCAGCAAAGCGGTAGCACGGTTGGCCGTCAGCGTGGTGGCAGTAGTGGAAATTCAGGAGCCAAACGTGCCCGGGGGAGACCGCCTGCTTCGCGGCAGCCTACCTTTCCGGGAGGTAGTGGAACAGGGGTTCCTGGAGACGGCGCCAGTAGCAGTCCATTAGTGCGGACTGCGGGTGGGAAAATCAGCTACTCGGCTGTGTGGAAGTTTTTCATAAGGCATCCGGAGGAGGTTCACGTAGCCACATGCAAGATCTGTCAGCAAAAGGTGAAGCGTGGCCAGGGTCCCAATGTCGGCACCACGGCCCTGCGTCAACACATGCTTCGCCACCATAAAGCGGCCTGGGAGAACCGTGGCTTCGATGTAGTGGTTCAGCCTGCTGCATCACCCAGTGGCCATCCGCTCCCTCCTTCATCCAGCCAAGGCTCCATCACCTCAGCCGAAGGGAGCTGTGTGTCAAACCCTCCTTCTGTCGCTCCTGCTTCTCCCGCTTTTAGTCAGCCATTCCGCCAACAATCCATCAGCGAAGCCATGTCCAAGAGACAACAGTATGCGCCCACTCATCCAACGGCGCAGAAGTTGAATGTGCTCCTGTCCAAGTTGCTGGTGTTGCAGTCCCTACCTTTTCAAGTGGTGGACTCTGCACCTTTCAGAGAATTAATGGCTTGTGCCGAGCCGAGGTGGAGAGTCCCAAGCCGTCATTTCTTTGCGAAGAAGGCAGTACCACCCCTGCATAAGTTTGTACAAGAGAAGGTGGGCCAGTCCTTGACCCTGTCGGTGTGTTCAAAAGTGCACGGCATCCCGACGTGTGGAGCTGTAACTACGGGCAGGGACAATACTTGTCTCTTACGGCTCACTCGGTAAATGTGGTTCCTGCACAGCCACAACAGCAACCCTGACAGGTCACACCGCTTCCTCCTCCACGCTCTCGCTCACAGGCAGTTGGTCCTGTTACAGTGTGCAACGCCACCTCCTCATCCTCCACCGTGTCCTCGGCCTCCACTGCACGTCCAAATCTCGGTGGCCCTTCATCATACCATGTGTGTAGGGCACGGCGGTGTCAAGCTGTTCTTCACATGGTTTGCCTAGGCGAACGGAGTCACAAAGGGGAGGAACTGCTAAAGTTCATTCGTAAAGAAATCCGAGTATGGCTTACTCCACGAAATCTGGAAATGGGAACCATGGTGACCAACAACATGAAGAACATTATGTCCGCGCTGCGACAAGGAAGTGTGAAACATGCGCCCTGCATGGCACACGTGTTGAATCTGGTTGTCAAGCACTTCCTCAAGTCTTCAGCCCATTTGCAAAACATCCTGAAAATGGCAAGGAAACTGTGCATGCACTTCAGCCACTCGTACACCGCCAAGCACACCTTCCTTGAGCTGCAGCGTCAGAACGGTATCCCACAACATAGTCTTATTTGTGACGTTGCCACACGTTGGAATTCCACCCTCCATATATTGGACAGACTATGCGAACAAAGAAAAGCCATCACCGATTTCTTGATGATCCAAGCAGATAGGAGTACTCCCCTGTGTAACTTCAATGTGAACCAGTGGCAGCTCATACGTGACACCTGCCGTTTGCTGAGGTCCTTTGAGGAAGCCACATTATTTGTGAGTCGCCTGGATTACGCCATGAACGACGTAATTCCACTCCTACATTTCCTATAACAAATGATTGAAACCATGGCTGGTCACGGCAATGGAGACGTTGCGCCTACATCTCAAGGCTACATGAGCCCTGTGGGGGCTGAACTGGAGGAGAAGGATGATGAGGGGCAGAGCGGAGCACAGTTTAGGTTGGATGAGATGGCCGGTGTTTCTAGTCATCAGACAGGAGAGGAGGAGCAGGAGCAGCCAGAGGAGCTGGAGGGTTATGAGGAAGTTGAGACAGAGGACCCAGACACACCGTGGCAGTATGCAGTGGAGATGGAGGCAGGTAGTCCCTCCGAGTCACTGGCGCAAATGGCACGATGCATGCTCAGTTGCTTGCGTAGTGACCCCCGAATTGTCAAAATTCGTCAGCGGGATGACTTCTGGATCTGTTCCTTATTAGACCCTCGCTATTGTCCCAAAATGGGGGACTTTTTTACACCCACTGAGAGGGAGGACAAACTGACCTACTACAGAGAGATTCTACGTAGTCAGTTGGCTGATGCCTATCGGCCACATGGTCCATCCACTCGCAGGTCTGACTCGGGGGGGCCCTCTGCGCTCACCTTCCACTGCCATGGATGCTGGGGAGGGGAGGGGTGGGAGAATCAGTATCAGCTCAATCAGCAGCAGCCTGAGTCTACAGTCGCTGTAGACACCAATGCCCACAGGGGGTACGACCCACCAGCAGAGCGGCCCCAATGCCACTCAGTCCAGTCTATGGGCCGCACTCCCCCGCAGACACGGCGCCACGGCAGCAACGGACACCGCACAGCACCACACCAGTGTGAACAAGGTGTAATGGCTCACTTACCATGCTCTCCCAGTCAGACTGGGAGGCTGCTAGGAAAGAAATGACCCATGTGTAGCTAACTACTACTTATATAGGGTTGGGCTGAGGGGGTGGGGAAGAGTGCAGACAACATGTTCAAACAAAAAAAAAGAGGGGATAGAAATCACAGTGTGAATTCGGGTAGAAAAACAGACATGGTGCACATCTACAATCTTGTATAATGATCTGATTGCTTCTCAGCATAATATCAAAAACTAACAGGTTGTTAGTATACATTTTTGATCAAAAAGTACAAGCCCACTCGCCACGTCAAGGCCACCTATTTAGAGTGGGTCCCTAACGTCCCTAGCATAAAATGGCGCAGCACCGGGCGGCGACCACCACCGCCGCGACACCAATGCCCACAGGGGGTATGACCCACCAGCAGAGCGGCCCAATGCCACTCAGTCCAGTCTATGGGCCGCACTCCCCCGCAGACACGGTGCCACGGCAGCAACGGACACCGCACAGCACCACACCAGTGTGAACAAGGATTAATGGCTCACTTACCATGCTCTCCCAGTCAGACTGGGAGGCTGCTAGGAAAGAAATGACCCATGTGTAGCTAACTACTACTTATATAGGGTTGGGCTGAGGGGGTGGGGAAGAGTGCAGACAACATGTTCAAACAAAAAAAAAGAGGGGATAGAAATCACAGTGTGAATTCGGGTAGAAAAACAGACATGGTGCACATCTACAATCATGTATAATGATCTGATTGCTTCTCAGCATAATATAAAAAACTAACAGGTTGTTAGTATACATTTTTGATCAAAAAGTACAAGCCCACTCGCCACGTCAAGGCCACCTATTTAGAGTGGGTCCCTAATGTCCCTAGCATAAAATGGCGCAGCACCGGGCGGCGACCACCACCGCCGCGACACCAATGCCCACAGGGGGTACGACCCACCAGCAGAGCGGCCCCAATGCCACTCAGTCCAGTCTATGGGCCGCACTCCCCCGCAGACACGGCGCCACGGCAGCAACGGACACCACACAGCACCACACCAGTGTGAACAAGGTGTAATGGCTCACTTACCATGCTCTCCCAGTCAGACTGGGAGGCTGCTAGGAAAGAAATGACCCATGTGTAGCTAACTACTACTTATATAGGGTTGGGCTGAGGGGGTGGGGAAGAGTGCAGACAACATGTTCAAACAAAAAAAAAGAGGGGATAGAAATCACAGTGTGAATTCGGGTAGAAAAACAGACATGGTGCACATCTACAATCTTGTATAATGATCTGATTGCTTCTCAGCATAATATCAAAAACTAACAGGTTGTTAGTATACATTTTTGATCAAAAAGTACAAGCCCACTCGCCACGTCAAGGCCACCTATTTAGAGTGGGTCCCTAACGTCCCTAGCATAAAATGGCGCAGCACCGGGCGGCGACCACCACCGCCGCGACACCAATGCCCACAGGGGGTATGACCCACCAGCAGAGCGGCCCCAATGCCACTCAGTCCAGTCTATGGGCCGCACTCCCCCGCAGACACGGCAGCAACGGACACCGCACAGCACCACACCAGTGTGAACAAGGTGTAATGGCTCACTTACCATGCTCTCCCAGTCAGACTGGGAGGCTGCTAGGAAAGAAATGACCCATGTGTAGCTAACTACTACTTATATAGGGTTGGGCTGAGGGGGTGGGGAAGAGTGCAGACAACATGTTCAAACAAAAAAAAAAGAGGGGATAGAAATCACAGTGTGAATTCGGGTAGAAAAACAGACATGGTGCACATCTACAATCTTGTATAATGATCTGATTGCTTCTCAGCATAATATCAAAAACTAACAGGTTGTTAGTATACATTTTTGATCAAAAAGTACAAGCCCACTCGCCACGTCAAGGCCACCTATTTAGAGTGGGTCCCTAACGTCCCTAGCATAAAATGGCGCAGCACCGGGCGGCGACCACCACCGCCGCGACACCAATGCCCACAGGGGGTACGACCCACCAGCAGAGCGGCCCCAATGCCACTCAGTCCAGTCTATGGGCCGCACTCCCCCGCAGACACGGCGCCACGGCAGCAACGGACACCGCACAGCACCACACCAGTGTGAACAAGGTGTAATGGCTCACTTACCATGCTCTCCCAGTCAGACTGGGAGGCTGCTAGGAAAGAAATGACCCATGTGTAGCTAACTACTACTTATATAGGGTTGGGCTGAGGGGGTGGGGAAGAGTGCAGACAACATGTTCAAACAAAAAAAAAGAGGGGATAGAAATCACAGTGTGAATTCGGGTAGAAAAACAGACATGGTGCACGTCTACAATCTTGTATAATGATCTGATTGCTTCTCAGCATAATATCAAAAACTAACAGGTTGTTAGTATACATTTTTGATCAAAAAGTACAAGCCCACTCGCCACGTCAAGGCCACCTATTTAGAGTGGGTCCCTAACGTCCCTAGCATAAAATGGCGCAGCACCGGGCGGCGACCACCACCGCCGCGACACCAATGCCCACAGGGGGTACGACCCACCAGCAGAGCGGCCCCAATGCCACTCAGTCCAGTCTATGGGCCGCACTCCCCCGCAGACACGGCTAGGGACGTTAGGGACCCACTCTAAAAAGGTGGCCTTGACGTGGCGAGTGGGCTTGTACTTTTTGATCAAAAATGTATACTAACTACCTGTTAGTTTTTGATATTATGCTGAGAAGCAATCAGATCATTATACAAGATTGTAGATGTGCACCATGTCTGTTTTTCTACCCGAATTCACACTGTGATTTCTATCCCCTCTTTTTTTTTTTGTTTGAACATGTTGTCTGCACTCTTCCCCACCCCCTCAGCCCAACCCTATATAAGTAGTAGTTAGCTACACATGGGTCATTTCTTTCCTAGCAGCCTCCCAGTCTGACTGGGAGAGCATGGTAAGTGAGCCATTACACCTTGTTCACACTGGTGTGGTGCTGTGCGGTGTCCGTTACTGCCGTGGCGCCGTGTCTGCGGGGGGGTGCGGCCCATAGACTGGTTTGAGTGGCATTGGGGCCGCTCTGCCGGTGGGTCGTTCCCCCCTGTGGGCATTGGTGTTGCGGCGGTGGTGGTCGCCGCTCGGTGCTGCGCCATTTTATGCTAGGGACGTTAGGGACCCACTCTAAAAAGGTGGCCTTGACGTGGCGAGTGGGCTTGTACTTTTTGATCAAAAATGTATACTAACTACCTGTTAGTTTTTGATATTATGCTGAGAAGCAATCAGATCATTATACAAGATTGTAGATGTGCACCATGTCTGTTTTTCTACCCGAATTCACACTGTGATTTCTATCCCCTCTTTTTTTTTTTTTTTTTTTTTGAACATGTTGTCTGCACTCTTCCCCACCCCCTCAGCCCAACCCTATATAAGTAGTAGTTAGCTACACATGGGTCATTTCTTTCCTAGCAGCCTCCCAGTCTGACTGGGAGAGCATGGTAAGTGAGCCATTACACCTTGTTCACACTGGTGTGGTGCTGTGCGGTGTCCGTTACTGCCGTGGCGCCGTGTCTGCGGGGGGGTGCGGCCCATAGACTGGTTTGAGTGGCATTGGGGCCGCTCTGCCGGTGGGTCGTTCCCCCCTGTGGGCATTGGTGTCGCGGCGGTGGTGGTCGCCGCTCGGTGCTGCGCCATTTTATGCTAGGGACGTTAGGGACCCACTCTAAAAAGGTGGCCTTGACGTGGCGAGTGGGCTTGTACTTTTTGATCAAAAATGTATACTAACTACCTGTTAGTTTTTGATATTATGCTGAGAAGCAATCAGATCATTATACAAGATTGTAGATGTGCACCATGTCTGTTTTTCTACCCGAATTCACACTGTGATTTCTATCCCCTCTTTTTTTTTTTTTGTTTGAACATGTTGTCTGCACTCTTCTCCACCCCCTCAGCCCAACCCTATATAAGTAGTAGTTAGCTACACATGGGTCATTTCTTTCCTAGCAGCCTCCCAGTCTGACTGGGAGAGCATGGTAAGTGAGCCATTACACCTTGTTCACACTGGTGTGGTGCTGTGCGGTGTCCGTTACTGCCGTGGCGCCGTGTCTGCGGGGGGGTGCGGCCCATAGACTGGTTTGAGTGGCATTGGGGCCGCTCTGCCGGTGGGTCGTTCCCCCCTGTGGGCATTGGTGTTGCGGCGGTGGTGGTCGCCGCTCGGTGCTGCGCCATTTTATGCTAGGGACGTTAGGGACCCACTCTAAAAAGGTGGCCTTGACGTGGCGAGTGGGCTTGTACTTTTTGATCAAAAATGTATACTAACTACCTGTTAGTTTTTGATATTATGCTGAGAAGCAATCAGATCATTATACAAGATTGTAGATGTGCACCATGTCTGTTTTTCTACCCGAATTCACACTGTGATTTCTATCCCCTCTTTTTTTTTTTTTTTTTTTTTGAACATGTTGTCTGCACTCTTCCCCACCCCCTCAGCCCAACCCTATATAAGTAGTAGTTAGCTACACATGGGTCATTTCTTTCCTAGCAGCCTCCCAGTCTGACTGGGAGAGCATGGTAAGTGAGCCATTACACCTTGTTCACACTGGTGTGGTGCTGTGCGGTGTCCGTTACTGCCGTGGCGCCGTGTCTGCGGGGGGGTGCGGCCCATAGACTGGTTTGAGTGGCATTGGGGCCGCTCTGCCGGTGGGTCGTTCCCCCCTGTGGGCATTGGTGTCGCGGCGGTGGTGGTCGCCGCTCGGTGCTGCGCCATTTTATGCTAGGGACGTTAGGGACCCACTCTAAAAAGGTGGCCTTGACGTGGCGAGTGGGCTTGTACTTTTTGATCAAAAATGTATACTAACTACCTGTTAGTTTTTGATATTATGCTGAGAAGCAATCAGATCATTATACAAGATTGTAGATGTGCACCATGTCTGTTTTTCTACCCGAATTCACACTGTGATTTCTATCCCCTCTTTTTTTTTTTTTGTTTGAACATGTTGTCTGCACTCTTCTCCACCCCCTCAGCCCAACCCTATATAAGTAGTAGTTAGCTACACATGGGTCATTTCTTTCCTAGCAGCCTCCCAGTCTGACTGGGAGAGCATGGTAAGTGAGCCATTATACCTTGTTCACACTGGTGTGGTGCTGTGCGGTGTCCGTTACTGCCGTGGCGCCGTGTCTGCGGGGGGGTGCGGCCCATAGACTGGTTTGAGTGGCATTGGGGCCGCTCTGCCGGTGGGTCGTTCCCCCCTGTGGGCATTGGTGTCGCGGCGGTGGTGGTCGCCGCTCGGTGCTGCGCCATTTTATGCTAGGGACGTTAGGGACCCACTCTAAAAAGGTGGCTTTGACGTGGCGAGTGGGCTTGTACTTTTTGATCAAAAATGTATACTAACTACCTGTTAGTTTTTGATATTATGCTGAGAAGCAATCAGATCATTATACAAGATTGTAGATGTGCACCATGTCTGTTTTTCTACCCGAATTCACCCTGAACCAGCAGGTGATGGCATACCATGGCCATGCCAACAACCATTGAAGATCCGCTGGACTTCTGGGCAGCCAAACTTGATTTATGGCCACAACTAGCAGAGTTTGCCCTGGAAAAGCTGTCCTGCCCAGCCAGTAGTGTGCCATCAGAGCGGGTGTTTAGTGCGGCCGGGGCCATAGTCACCCCAAGGCGAACTCTTCTGTCCACTAAAAATGTGGAGAGACTGACGTTTGTCAAGATGAATCAGGGATGGATCAGCCAGGATTTCCAGCCACCAATGCCAGATGGCTCGGAGTAGATTGACCATGCTCCTACAACAAAAATTTCTCAATTATGGTTGGTTATGAAATCCTCTGGGGCAGACCTGGGCATTGTATGGCCCACTTGCCATATACGGCCCTATGATTGGCTCTGACTGGCCCGCGCAGACTGGGGAACAACTATGCTGCCTAATCTGGGGGACATCTATGCTGCCTAATCTGGGGGACAACTATGCTCCTAATCTGGGGGACAACTATGCTCCTAATCTGGGGTACATCTATGCTGCCTTATCTGTGGGACATCTATGCTGCCTAATCTGGGGGACAAGTATGCTCCTAATCTGGGGGACATCTATGCTGCCTAATCTGGGGGACAACTATGCTCCTAATCTGGGGGACAGCTATGCTCCTAATCTGGGGGACAACTATGCTGCCTAATCTGGGGGACAAGTATGCTCCTAATCTGGGGGACATCTATGCTGCCTCATCTGGGGGACAAGTATGCTCCTAATCTCGGGGACATCTATGCTGCCTAATCTGGGGGACATCTATGCTGCCTAATCTGGGGGACAACTATGCTCCTAATCTGGGGGACAGCTATGCTCCTAATCTGGGGGACAACTATGCTCCTAATCTGGGGGACAGCTATGCTCCTAATCTGGGGGACAACTATGCTCCTAATCTGGGGGACAACTATGCTCCTAATATGGGGGAAATTGATGCTTCTGGCCTTGGGCCTATAATTTTTTAAAGTTTAGCAGTAGCTAAATACATGCTTAAAGCAAATGTCAACATAAAGATCTTTAACCCCTTCCCGCTATTGGACGTATGCATACGTTCAGGCGAACTACACGTTCGCGCAAATGGACGTATGCATACGTCCAAGCGATCTCCTGCTCTGCCGCGGGCAGCACAGGAGATCGCGGGTGGGACTCAGCTGTCAATCACAGCCGGAGTCCCACCGCAGCTGCCCGGCAGCATTAACCCCATAGATGCCGTGATCAGTTCTGATCACGGCATCTATGGTGTTTGCAGGGGGAGCGCTCTCCCCCTGCCCATCAACGGCGGCGCCGCGATAAAATAAGGGGGATCGAGGGTGTCCAAGACACCCTCGATCCCCCTTGAAGAGATAGGAGTGAGGTGGCAGGGTTGCCACCCCTCCTATCCCTGCTATTGATCGGCGGAGCGACCGACCAATAGCAGACTGGGGTTAAAGTTCGGTTCCCCCCGCTATGCCCACCCATCGGTGTCCGGGCACAGCGGGGGGGAACCATGTAGTAGCGGCAGAGGCGGTCACTTACCCGGCGGCGGCTGTGATCATGGCGGCGGTGGAGGTGAGTATGGCGCCGCGTGTCCGGGGTCTGTTGCCTAGCAACATCTGCAGGGCGACAGTTTGGAGAGTGGTCTCTAAACTGTGGCCCTCCAGATGTTGCAAAACTACAACTCCCACCATGCCTTGACAGCTGTTTGCTGTGTTGGCATGCTGGGAGTTGTAGTTTTGCAAGATTTAGAGGGGTTCAGGCTAGAGATCACTGACAGTGGTCTCTAAACTGTAGACCTCCAGATGTTACAAAACTACAACTCCAAGCATGCCCAGACAGCAGTTTGCTGTCTTAGCATGCTGAGATTTGTAGTTTTGCAACATCTGGAGGGCCACAGTTTAGAGACCACTGTCAGTGATCTCCAGCCTGAACCCCTCTAAATCTTGCAAAGCTACAACTCCTAGCATTCAGGAACAGCAAATGGCTGTCTCGGCATGTGTGAGTTGTACTTGCGCGCCTCCAGCTGTTGCATAACTACATCTCCCAGCATTCCCTTTGGCAATCAGTACATGCTGAGAATTGCAGTTCTGCAACAGCTGGAGGCACACTGGTTGGGAAATACCGAGTTAGGTAATAGGTTCTATTACCTAACTCAGTATTTTCCAACCAGTGTGCCTCCAGCTGTTGCAAAACTACAACTCCCAGCATGCACGTTCTGTCAGTGCATGCTGGGAGTTGTAGTTTTGCCCCCCCCCCCCCCCCCCATGTGAATGTACAGGTTACATTCACACTGGCGGCGGATTACATGAGTTCCCTGCTTCAAGTTTGAGCTGCAGCCGCAGCTCAAACTCCTAGCGGGAGACTCAGTGTAATCCGCCGTCAGTGTGAATGTAACCTAAAAACACTACACTACACTAACATAAAATAAAGAGTAAAACACTACATATACATACGTATACTGCCCCCCCCACCACCACCCCCCCTTCCCCCCCCAATAAAAATGAAAAACGTATCCTACAGCAGTGTTTCCAAAACGGAGCCTCCAGCTGTTGCAAAACAAAAACTCCCAGCATTTCCGGACAGATATTGACTGTCCAAGCATGCTGGGAGTTTAGCAACAGCTGAAGGCACCCTGTTTGGGAATCACTGGTGTAGAATATCCCTATGTCAACCCCTATGCAAATCCCTAATTTAGGCCTCAAATGCGCATGGCGCTCTCACTTTGGAGCCCTGTCGTATTTCAAGGCAACAGTTTAGGGCCACATATGGGGTATCGCCGTACTCGGGAGAAATTGCCTAACAAATTTTGGGGGGCTTTTTCTCCTTTTACCCCTTATGAAAAGGTAAAGTTGGGGTCTACACCAGCATGTTAGTGTAAAAAAAAACATTTTTGTACACTAACATACTGGTGTTGCCCCATACTTTAAAATTTCACAAGCTGTAAAAGAAAGAAAGCCTCCAAAATTTGTAACGCAATTTCTCCTGAGTACGGAGATACCCCATATGTGGGCGCAAAGTGTTCTGGGGACGCACAACAAGGCTCAGAAGGGAGAGTGCACCATGTAAATTTGAGGTCTAAATTGGTGATTTGCACAGGGGTGGCTGATTTTACAGCGGTTCTGACATAAGTGCAAAACAATAAATACCCACATGTGACCCCATTTTGGAAACTACACCCCTCACGGAATGTAATAAGGGGTACAGTGAGCATTTACACCCCACAGGTGTCTGACAGATCTTTGAAACAGGGGTCTGTGAAAATGAAAAAAAAAAATGTTTTAATTTGCACAGCCCACTGTTCCAAAGATCCGTAAAATGCCAGTGGGGTGTAAATTCTCCCTGCATCCCTTATTACCTTCCGTGAGGGGTGTAGTTTTAAAAATGGGGTCACATGTGGGGGTGTCCACTGTTCTGGCACCACGGGGGCTTTGGAAATGCACATGGCCAAATTATCTCTCCAAAAGCTCAATGATGCTCCTTCTCTTCTGAGCATTGTAGTTCGCCCCCAGTGCACTTCACGTCCACTTATGGGGTATTTCCATATTAAGAAGAGATGGGGTTACATATTTTGGGGAGTATTTTCTGCTATTATCCCTTGTAAAAATGTAAAATTTGGGGGAAAACAAGCATTTTAGAGTTAAAAAAAATAAAATAAAATTTACATATGCAAAAGTAGTGAAACACCTGTGGGGTATAAAGGTTCACTTAACCCCTTGTTACGTTCCCCAAGGGGTCTAGTTTCCAAAATGGTATGCCATGTGTTTTTTTTTTCTGTCCTGGCACCATAGGGGCTTCCTAAATGCGGCATGCCCCCAGAGCAAAATTTGCTTCCAAAAAGCCAAATGTGACTCCTTCTCTTCTGAGACCTGTAGTGCGCCAGCAGAGCACTTTTCATCCCCTTATTGGGTGTTTTCTAAATCGGGAGAAATTGGGCTTCAAATTTTGGGGGGTATTTTCTGCTATTACCTTTTTTCAAAATGTAAAATTTTTGCTAAACCAAGCATTTTTGGTAAAAAAAAATAAAAAATTTCTTTTACATATGCAAAAGTCGTGAAACACCTGTGGGGTATTAAGGTTCACTTTATCCCTTGTTAGGTTCCTCAAGGGGTCTAGTTTCCAAAATGGTATGCCATGTGTTTTTTTTTTTTGCTGTCCTGGCACCATAGGGGCTTCCTAAATGCGACATGCCCCCCGAGCAAAATTTGCTCTCAAAAAGCCAAACATGACTCCTTCTCTTCTGAGCATTGTAGTTCGCCCGTAGTGCACTTCAGGTCAACTTATGGGGTACCTCCATACTCAGAAGAGATGGGGTTACAAATTTTGGGGGGTATTTTCTGCTATTAACCCTTGCAAAAATGTGAAATTTGGGGGGAAACACACATTTTAGTGAAAATTATTATTTTTTTTTTTTTACATATGCAAAAGTCATGAAACACCTGTGGAGTATTAAGGCTCACTTAATTCCTTGTTACGTTCCTCAAGGGGTCTAGTTTCCAAAATGGTATGCCATGTGTTTTTTTTTTTTTTGCTTTTTTGGCACCATAGGGGCTTCCTAAATGCAACATGCCCCCCAAAAACCATTTCAGAAAAACGTACTCTCCAAAATCCCCTTGTCGCTCCTTCGCTTCTGAGCCCTCTACTGCGCCCGCCGAACAATTTACATAGACATATGAGGTATGTGCTTACTCGAGAGAAATTGGGCTACAAATTCAAGTATAAATTTTATCCTTTTACCCCTTGTAAAAATTCAAAAATTGGGTCTACAAGAACATGCAAGTGTAAAAAAATGAAGATTTTGAATTTTCTCCTTCACTTTGTTGCTTTTCCTGTGAAACACCTAAAGGGTTAAAACACTTACTGAATGTCATTTTGAATACTTTGGGGGGTGAAGTTTTTGTAATGGGGTCATTTATGGGGTATTTCTAATATGAAGACCCTTCAAATCCACTTCAAACCTGAACTGGTCCATGAAAAATAGCGAGTTTGAAAATTTTGTGAAAAATTGTAAAATTGCTGCTGAACTTTGAAGCCCTCTGATGTCTTCCAATAGTAAAAATATGTCAATTTTATGATGAAAATATAAAGTAGACATATTGTATATGTGAATCCGAAAAAAAAAAATTGGAATATCCATTTTCCTTACAAGCAGAGAGCTTCAAAGTTAGAAAAATGCTAAATTTTCATTTTTTTCATCAAATTTGGGGATTTTTCACCAAGAAAGGATGCAAGTTACCACAAAAATTTACCACTATGTTAAAGTAGAATATGTCACGAAAAAACAATCTCGGAATCAGATTGATAAGTAAAAGCATTCCAGTGTAATTAAAGTTTAAAGGGACAGTGGTCAGATGTGCAAAAAAGGGCTGCGTCCTAGAGGTGAAAATGGGCTGTGTCCTTAAGGGGTTAAATGTAAGGGATTATGAAACCCTCTTGGGTACTGCGAATGAATGCTCCAGAATCATTCTGTGTCTTTCAGGAACTATTTGCCTCCTTGGTGCCTCAGGACTTGGGCCTATAATTTTTTGAAGTTTAGCAGTAGCTAAATACATGCTTAGTGCAAATGTCAACATTGATCTTTAAATGTAAGGGGTTATGAAACCCTCTTGGGTACTGCGAATGACTGCTCCAGAATCATTCTGTGTCTTTCAGGAACTACTTGCCTCCCTGGTGCCTCAGGCCTTGGGCCTATAAGTTTTTTGAAGTTTAGCAGTAGCTAAATACATGCTTAATGCAAATGTCAACATTGATCTTTCAATGTAAGGGGTTATGAAACCCTCTTGGGTACTGCGAATGACCGCTCCAGAATCATTCTGTGTCTTTCAGGAACTACTTGCCTCCCTGTTGCCCCAGGCCTTGGGCCTATAATTTTTTGAAGTTTAGCAATAGCTAAATACATGCTTAATGCAAATGTCAACATTGATCTTTAAATGTAAGGGGTTATGAAACCCTCTTGGGTACTGCGAATGACTGCTCCAGAATCATTCTGTGTCTTTCAGGAACTACTTGCCTCCCTGGTGCCTCTGGCCTTGGGCCTATAATTTTTTGAAGTTTAGCAGTAGCTAAATACATGCTTAATGCAAATTTCAACAATGATCGTTAAATTCTCGGCGCTCTGCCAGGGCCTTCTCCTACCCCGCTGGGGCCGATCCGAGGACCTCACTAAACCATCCAATTGTTAGTAGAGACATGCGGTGTGTACAAGGGGCAGGGACTTAATGAACCCTAGCTTATGACCCGCACTTAGTTGTGATTCTTCTTTCCTGGCAAAAATGATCCCTATCGCCAACGGGAGCTGGGTGCAGAAGGGGCTTAATCATCATCAGGAGAAGAGAGTTGCAGGTTGCCCTTGAGTCAGCAAGGCGGTAGCACGGTTGGCAGTCAGCGTGGTGTGGCAGTAGTGGAAATTCAGGAGAAAAACGTGCCCGGGGGAGACCACCTGCTTCGAGGCAGCTTACCTTTCAGAGAGGTAGTGGGTTACCCGCACCTGTCGGTGAAAGATAGAGACACGCTAATCCGTTCAGTGGAGCGCAAGTACGGCCCAGACATCTGAGGCCATAACACACCTGTTATTGCTCGATCTTGCAATTGATTGTGCAATGTAAGGGGTTATTAAAGCCTCTTGGGTACTGCTGAGGTCTACTCCTGACTGTTCCTGGTGCATTGTATGGGGTAATTCAGAACTCTGGAGTAGTGTTATTTTTAAATTTACTGATAATTTTATCAGTTATAAAATTTAATTTTGCAGAATGCTAACCGTTACACAACGGAACGCTCGTTGCGTGTGATTTTTTTATGAAAATAAAAAGAAAAAGAAAAAACGGAGAGGGATTAACTCTGCTTAATCATTTTTGGCGAACAAACTCCTTTGGTGATCTGATCTTTTGGAGATAGATGCGCTTACACACATATGTCATAATTTTTTTATTTATTTCAAACATAGTGTGGTTTATTATTTTTGAGAAGAAAGTCTTTGGGTGGTCCCCCGTCCTGCATTTTAGAGTCTTCTGAACTGTTGGATATGCGCTTGTTTTTACACAAAGGTATACATTTCTTTAAAAAAATTTATACAATTTTGTTGATTTTGGGGGGGTGGATTGTGAAGCTCGGGTGACGGGTGTGTACTCGTGCATCAGTCAACTCCAGTCTGTGTCCTTTAGGTAATATATGGGTTATTGATGCAGCAGAGGTGGGGCCTGGGTCTTGGAATTTCAATTTTTTTTTAAAAATTCACAAATTGTGTCGTTTATTATTTTTGAGAAGAATGTCTTTTGGTGGTCCACCGTCCTGCATTATAGAGTCTTTTGGACTCTTGGATATGTGCTTGTTCTTAAACAAAGGTACAAAAACCAAAAATGGCCGGTTAGGGCTATGGAGGCGTTGCGAGATTAGGTCCTTTGTACCCACACGGCGGGGTCCGGGACACAAATTTTGATTTAAATTTCAAATAAAAAAATAACACATTTCAATGGTCTCCTCATGCTGCAGCCAACTCCAGGCTGCGTCATTCTGGCAATATATAGAGAGCACTCGCTGTCCTAAATTTTCGGTAACATTTTTCATCAAAAATGTCAGCCCGTTGGTCCTGCGACAGTGTGCTACTCCGCCTCCACATCCTCCACTGTGTCTTAAGCCTCCACTGCCCGGACAAGTCTCAGTGGCCCTTCAGCATACCATGTGTGCAGGTCACGGCGGTGTCACGCTGTTCTTCACATGGTATGCTTTGGCGAGAAGTCTTGGAAACAATGGCCAGTCAGGGCAATGGAGATGTTTTGCCTAGATCTCACGGCCACATGAGCCCTGTGGGGGCTTGTTGGATTTGGTCCATCGTACCCACACGCTGGGGTCCGGGACACGCAAAGGTTGATTTAAATTTCAAATGAAAAAACTGATTGCGCTGCTGGGCCTGGGTCTGGTAATTTAAAATTTTCACCCGCTATCCAAAATCTTTTTCAAAAATTTCTAAAATTGTGGTGTTTTTTGGGGGGGATTGTGAAGCCCTGGTGTGAACTCGTGCATCAGCCAACTCCAGGCTGTGTCATTCAGGCAATATATGGGTTACTGATGCCGCTGTGGGGGGCCTGGGTCTGGTAATTTTCAAATTTTCTCATAGGTAGCACCCGCTGTCCAAAATCTTTTTCAAACATTTCTAAAATTGTGGTGTTTTTTGGGGGGGATTGTGAAGCCCTGGTGTGAACTCGTGCATCAGCCAACTCGGGGATGTGTCATTCAGGCAATATATGGGTTGCTGATGCCGCTGTGGGGCCTGGGTCTGGTAATTTCAAATGTTCTCATAGGTAGCACCCGCTATCCAAAATCTTTTTCAAAAATTTCTAAAATTGTGGTGTTTTTTGGGGGGGATTGTGAAGCCCTGGTGTGTACTCGTGCATCAGCCAACTACAGGTTGTGTCATTCAGGCAATATATGGGTTACTGATGCCGCTATTGGGCCTGGGTCTGGTAATTTAAAATGTTCTCATAGGTACCACCCACTATCTAAAAGCTTCGGTTAAAATTCTTAATTCATCTTTTAATCTTAGGGATTGTGAAGGCCTAGTGCCTACTCATGCTGCAGCAACTCCGGGCTGTGCAATTCATTCACTATATGGTCTCCTCATGCTGCCAACACCTCCATGCTGTGCCATTCAGCCACTATATGGTCTCCTCATGCTGACAACATGTCCATGCTGTGTCATTCAGCCACTATATGGTGTCCTCATGCTGCCAACACCTCCACGTTGTGTCATTCAGCCACTATATGGTCTCCTCATGCTGACAACATATCCATGCTGTGTTATTCAGCCACTATATGGTGTCATCATGCTGCCAACACCTCCACACTGTGCCATTCAGCCACTATATGGTGTCCTCATGCTGCCAACACCTCCATTCTGTGTCATTCAGCCACAATATGGTGTCCCCATGCTTCAGTCTCATCCAAGCTGTGTTCTTCAGCCACTTTATGGTGTCCTCATGCTGCCAACACCTCCATTCTGTGTCATTCAGCCACTATATGGTATCCTCATGTATCAGTCTCATCCAAGCTGTGTCATTCAGCCACTATATGGTGTCCTCATGCTGCCAACACCTACACACTGTGTCATTCAGCCACTATATGGTCTCCTCATGCTGACAACATGTCCATGCTGTGTCAATCAGCCACTATATGGTGTCCTCATGCTGCCAACACCTCCACACTATGTTATTCAGTCACTATATAGTCTCCTGACACTGATGCCACCACCAGGCTCTATATAGAACAAACTACCCTAGGGTAGTAAGGTGCCAAATACAGACTCAATAACTAAACCCCAAGGCCGAAGCCCGGGGTGTAAACCCCTATTGCTTACCCCTTAAAAATTAGCTTTTATTAATTATAGGTAAAAAGTAATTCCCACAACAAAACGATTAAAACTGACAACCATGTGATCCAAATATATCAGTAGGTGCATAAATAGGATCAATGTCCTCTCAGGTACTAGGTAGCCCTGCAGTGGCCATTGCCACCATTGCCTCTTGAGAAAGCCGCGGAGGCGGCGAAACATGTAGAGGCGGCAATTGTGTGTATTTTTTAAGCGACACCAGAGTGATCCCCTGAACAGGCAGCCACTGCAGGGCTACCTAGTACCTGAGAGGACATTGATCCTATTTATGCACCTACTGATATATTTGGATCACATGGTTGTCAGTTTTAATCGTTTTGTTGTGGGAATGACTTTTTAACTATAATTAATGAAAGCTAATTTTTAAGGGGTAAGCAATAGGGGTTTACACCCCGGGCTTCGGCCTTGGGGTTTAGTTATTGAACCACCAGGCTCTGTCATTGTGCTGCTGTGCGGCAGTGATTCTAAAAGCGATGCCGGTAATCTGCATGTTATTCTGAATAGCAGTATTATTTCACTACCCCAGCACACTCCATATGCATTTTAGAACACAGCAAAGTGTTCTATACCCCTATAGAGGCTGTATTTAGGCTATAAATAGCCTTTTTTAATATAGATTTGCCGCGAAAAAATTCGGATCGAAACAAACTTTTTCGGAAAATTCGGCGAATCGGGCAAATCGAATTTTTGAAAAGTTTGCTCATCTCTAATTGTCATATACAGTTAAGTATTGTAAATTGTATATATATATACACCTGTTGACAGACTAACAGGTACAAAATAGTATACCACTTAGATGTACATATGCGGTATGCACTTAGGAGGGCAGAAAAATGAGCTACAATGAGCCTAAAAACTCTAAGTTTTGTAAAACACCAGCCGGTGAGTACTGTTGCTTGGACTTTCACAGTATGTAGGCCCTTGACAGATTAAGAGGTACAAAATTGTACACTACTTAGATGTACGTATTTGGTATGCACGTATGAGGGCATAAAAATGCGCAACAATATGCCAAAAAACTCAGTATTTTTGTAAAACACCAGCCGGTGAGTACTGTTGCTTGGACTTTCACAGTATGTAGGCCCTTGACAGATTAACAAGTACAAAATGGTGCACTACTTAGATGTACGTATTTGGTATGCACGTATGAGGGCATAAAAATGCGCAACAATATGCCAAAAAACTCTGTCTTTTTGGAAAACACCAGCCGGTGAGTACTGTTGCTTGGACTTTCACAGTATGTAGGCCCTTGACAGATTAACAGTTACAAAATATCACACAGGTTAGATGTACGTATGCAGTATGCACTGATGAGGGCAGAAAAATGCGCTACAATATGCCTAAAAACTCTGTATTTTTGTAAAACACCAGCCGATGAGTACTATTGCTTGGACATTCACAGTATGTAGGCCCTTGACAGATTAACAGGTACAAAATGGTACACTACTTAAATGTATGTATGCGGTATGCACTTAGGAGGGCAGAAAAATTTACTACAATGAGCCTAAAAACTCTGTAAGTTTTGTAAAACACCAGCCGGTGAGTACTAGTGCTTGGACTTTCATAGTATGCAAGTCCTTGACAGATTAACAGGTACAAAAGGGTACACTACTTAGATGTACATATGCAGTATGCACTGATGTGGGCTGAAAAATGCTCTACAATGCGCCTAAAGACTCTGTATTTATTAAAACACCAGCTGGTGAGTACTGTTGCTTGGACTTTCACAGTATGTAGGCCCTTGACAGATTAACAGGTACAAAATGGTACACTACTTAGATGTACGTATGCGGTATGTACTGATGAGGGCAGAAACATGCTCTACAATACACCTAAAAACTTTGTATTTTTGTAAAACATCAGCCGGTGGGTTCTGTTGCTTGGACTTTGACAGTATGTAGGCCCTTGACAGATTAACAGGAACAAAATGGTACACTTATTAGATGCACATATATGGTATGCACGTATGAGGGCATAAATGTGCAACAATATGCCAAAGAACTCTGTATTTTTGTAAAATACCAGCTGGTGAGTACTGTTGCTTGGACTTTCACAGTATGTAGGCCCTTGACAGATTAAGAGGTACAAAATAGTACACCACTTATATGTACATATGCGGTATGCACTGATGAGGGCAGAAAAATACGCTACAATATGCCTAAAAACTCAGTATTTTTGTAAAACACCAGCCGGTGAGTACTATTGCATGGACATTCACAGTATGTAGGCCCTTGACAGATTAACAGGTACAAAATTGTACACTACTTAAATGTACGTATGTGGTATGCACTTAGGAGGGCAGAAAAATGCACCCAACATGTTTGCTAAGGTTTCCACAGAAAATGTGGGGGATTTGAGGAAAACTCGACAGGTCAGAGCATGTATAAAAAAAAGCTAAGTGTAGGGAAAAGTGAAAACCTTAGTAAATACCTGTCACGATTCGGCTAGCTGGATGTGGATCCTCTGTGTCAGCGAGGGATTGGCGTGGACCGTGTCGGTGGACCGGTTCTAAGATGCTACTGGTATTCACCAGAGCCCGCCACAAAGCGGGATGGTCTTGCTGCGGCGGTAGCAACCAGGTTGTATCCACCGGCAACGGCTCAACCTCGCTGACTGCTGAGAAGGCGTGGGACAGAAGGACTAGGCAGAGGCAAGGTCAGACGTAGCAGAAGGTCGGGGCAGGCGGCAAGGTTCGTAGTCAATATGGATAGCAGGAGATCTGGAAACACAGGCTTTGGACAACACTTAACGCTTTCCCTGGCACAAGGCAACAAGATCCGGCAAGGGAGTGCAGGGGAAGTGAGGTATTATAGCCAGGGAGCAGGTGGAAGCTAATTAGGCTAATTGGGCCAGGCACCAATCATTGGTGCACTGGCCCTTTAAATCTTAGAGAGCTGGCGCGCGCGCGCCCTAAGGAGCGGAGCCGCGCGCGCCAGGACATGACAGCCGGGGGCCAGGACAGGTAAGTGACTTGGGATGCGATTCACGAGCGGGCGCGTCCCGCTATGCGAATCGCATCCCCGCCGGCAATGTCAGTGCAGCGCTCCCGGTCAGCGGGTCTGACCGGGGTGCTGCAGAGAGAGGAACGCTGCGAGCGCTCCGGGGAGGAGCAGGAACCCGGAGCGCTCGGTGTAACAATACCATGGAAGAAAAATAATAGTGAGTTAAAACCCACAGAGAAAACTACACTCCACTCTTAGTAAATCAGGGCCATTGTGGTTTGTGAAAGCCCTTCACAAAATCAGAGGAGTGGTTTTTACTCACTTGACCGTGGAACTGAAGATGAGGCCTGACAAAGCTCTGTGCTAGGCGTGAAACAGCTGTAACCTCTCCCACTGTGTTTGTTTAGCGTCCTTGCGGTTTAACAAGATGTTTGATGTTTCTGCACATCATCCTGGTAAATACCTCCTAAATCTTGAACTTCTATATTTACTTGACTTATGGCTGTTGCTTTTGCTTCTGGGATTTGAGTACCTGAAAAGTAAATGTGTATATGCTACCAATGCCGGAGAATCCCACTGGGTCAGACCTAGGGAATTCAACTTAAAGGGGCACTCCAGAGTGGAAAAAGAATTCAAATCAACTAATGCCACAAAATTATACAGATAAAAATACGTCTATTTAAAAATCTTAAGCCTTCCAGTACTTATCAGCTGCTGTATGCATTTTGCTGCCACCTCTATCTGTGTCAAAAACTGTCTAGAGCAGGAGAGGTTTGCTATGGGGATTTGCTAAAGTTCCAGATAGTTCCTACACAAGTTCCTCTTGAGCATACAGCAGCTGATAAGTAATAGAAGGCTCAAGATTTAAATAGATGCAGTTTAGTCATTTAAAAATCTGTATCATTTTCTGGCACCAGTTGATTTGAAAACATTTTTTCCTCCAGAGTACCCCTTTAACTTTGCAAGACTGTCTAAAGTTTCTTCAGCTCTCCTGTGTAAATGCTTTACCAATCAAAACTTCTACTGTTTCATGTTATTCCTTTTTTATACATGTTTTGCTTGCGTGTATTTCTTGTTAATGCATCTTTTCTTTTTGTCTTGTAGCTTTGTAAGCA